>NW_026736655.1:0-63000 GCF_949786415.1 Peromyscus eremicus | reverse complement strand
ACTGCACGGGATTCAATTCCATTTCTGACTGGGAAACAAACACTAGCTCGCCTTTCAAGAAACGCACTCTGCTTTTGAGAAAAGAGCACTCTTCTACTCTACAGTGTTTCCTGTGGGGTCCGAACAGTGAGCTTGCTAAGAACAAATGAACTGTGCTTCCTGCACACACGGGCCCTATCTAGTTATACTCTGCTTAGGAAACTGACAAGAACAGTAGCTGCTCTTCAGTCCAATACACCGTACTTGCTGGGAACAGACGCCAGTGCTATTTGCACTGTGTATGACAATGGGAGCACAATAGTGACTCTTCTTACCAGAAAAAAACTCTTGCTCGTAGGACCAGAAACGGCATGGGATTCAACTCCATTTTTGACTGGGAAGCAAATACTAGCTCGCCTTTCAAGAAACACAATTTAATTTTGAGAAAAGAGCACTCATCTACTCTACTGTGTTTCCTTTGGTGTCCGCACAGTGTGCTTTCTCAGAACAAAAGAACTGTGCTTCCTACACACACGGCCATATCTAGTTCAACTCCTTTTAGGAAAATGACAAGAAGAGTAGCTCCTCTTCAGTCCAATACACTGTACTTGCTGGGAACAGACGCGAGTGCTATTTGCACTATGTATGGAAATGGGAGCGCAATAGTGATTTTCCTTACCAGAAAACAACTCTTGCTCAAAGGACCAGAAATTGGATGTGATTCAACTCCATTTAGGACTGGGAAACAAACGCTAGCTCACCTTACAAGAAACACACTCTGCTTTTGAGAAAAGAGCACTCTTCTACTCTACTGTGTTTCCTATAGGGCCAGAACAGTGAGCTTGCTCAGAACAAAAGAACTGTGCTTCCTACACACACGGGGCATATCTAGTTCAACTCTGCTTAGGAAACTGAGAAGAACAGTAGCTCCTCTTCAGTCCAATACACTGTACTTGCTGGGAACAGACGGGAGGGCTATTTGCACTGTGTATGGCAATGGGAGCACAATAGTGACTTTCCTTACCAGAAAACAACTTTTGCTCGAAGGACCAGAAACTGCATGTGATTCCACTCCATTTAGGACTGGATAACAAGTGCTAGCTCGCCTTACAAAAACACACTCTGCTTTAGAGAAAAGAGCACTCTTTTACTCTACTGTGCTTCCTATGAGATCCAAACAGTGAGCTTGCTCCGAAAAAAGAACAGTGCTTCCTACACATACGTACCATATCTAGTTCAACTCTGCTTAGGAAACTGACAAGAACAGTAGCTCCTATTCACTCCAATACACTGTACTTGCTGGGAAAAGACTCGAGTGCTATTTGCCTTGTATAGGGTAATGGGAGCGCAATAGTGACTTTCCTTACCATAAAACAACTCTTGCTCGTAGGACCAGAAACTGCATGTGATTCAACTCCATTTAGGACTAGGAAACAAACACTAGCTCGCCTTACAAGAAACACACTCTGCTTTAGAGAAAAGAGCACTCTTCTACTCTACTGTGTTTCCTATAGGGCCAGAACAGTGAGCTTGCTCAGAACAAAAGAACTGTGCTTCCAACACAGGGCCATAACTAGTTCAACTCTGCTTAAGAAACTGACAAGAACAGTAGCTCCTCTTCCGTCCAATACACTGTACTTGCTGGGAACAGACGGGAGGGCTATTTGCACTGTGTGGCAATGGGAGCAAAATAGTGACTTTCCTTACCAGAAAACAGCTCTTGCTCGTAGGACCAGAAACTGCATGTGATTCAACTCCATTTAGGACTGGGAAACAAATGCTAGCTCGCCTTACATGAAACACACTCTGCTTTTGATTAAAGAGCACTCTTCTACTCTACTGTGATTCCTATGAAGTCCGAAGAGTGAGCTTGCTCAGAACAAAAGAACTGTGCTTCCTACACACACGGACCATATCTAGTTCAACTCTGCTTAGGAAACTGACAAGAACAGTAGCTCCTCTTCAGTCCAATACACTGTACTTGCTGGCAAGAGGCGCATGTGCTATTTGCACTGTGTATGTCAATGGGAGCGCAATAGTGACTTTCCTTACCAGAAAACAACTCTTGCTCATAGGACTAGAAACTGCATGTGATTCCACTCCATTTAGGACTGGGAAACAAATGCTAGCTCGCCTTACAAGAAACACACTCTGCTTTAGAGAAAATAGCACTCTTCTACTCTACTGTGTTTCCTATGGGGTCCAAACAGTGAGCTTGCTCAGAACAAAAGAACTGTGCTTAATACACACACGGACCACATCTAGTTCAACTCTACTTAGGAAACTGACAAGAACAATAGCTCCTATTCAGTCCAATACACTGTACTTGCTGGGAAAAGACGCAGGTGCTATTTGCCTTCTGTAGGGCAATGGGAGCGCAATAGTGTCTTTCCTTACCAGAAAACAACTCTTGTTCGTAGGACCAGAAACTGCATGTGATTCAACCCCATTTAGGACTGGGAAACAAACTCTAGCTCGCTTTACAAGAAACACACTCTGCTTTTGAGAAAAGAGCACTCTTCTACTCTACTGTGTTTCCTATAGGGCCAGAACAGTGAGCTTGCTCAGAACATAAGAACTGTGCTTCCTACACACACGGGCCATATCTAGTTCAACTCTGCTTAGGAAACTGACAAGAACAGTAGCTCCTCTTCAGTCCGATACACTGTACTTGTGGGGAACAGAAGCGAGTGATATTTGCACTGTGTATGGCAATTGGAGCACAATAGTGACTTGTCTTACCAGAAAACAACTCTTGCTCGTTGGACAAAAAACTGAATGTGACTCAACTCCATTTAGGACTGGGAAACAAACGCTAGCTCGACTTCCAAGAAACACACTCTGCTTTTGAGAAAAGAGCACTCTTCTACTCTACTGTGTTTCCTATGTGTTCCAAACAGTGAGCTTGCTCAGAACAAAAAAACTGTGCTTCCTACACACACGGCCATATCTAGTTCAAGTCTGCTTAGGAACCTGACAAGAACAGTAGATCCTCTTCAGTCCAATATACTGTACTTACTGGGAACAGACGCGAGTGCTATTTGTCCTGTGTATGTCAATGGCAGCGCAATAATGACTCTTCTTACCAGAAAACAACTCTTGCTCGTAGGACCAGAAACTGCATGTGATTCATCTCCATTTAGGACTGGGAAACAAACTCTAGCTCGCTTTACAAGTAACACACTCTGCTTTTGAGAAAAGAGCACTCTTCTACTCTACTGTGTTTCCTATAGGGCCAGAACAGTGAGCTTGCTCAGAAAAAAAGAATTGTGCTTCCTACACACATGGCCATATTTAGTTCAATTCTGCTTAGGAACCTGACAATAAAAGTAGATCCTCTTCAGTCCAATACACTGTACGTGCTGGGAACAGATGCCAGTGCTATTTGTCCTGTGCATTGCAATGGCAGCACAATAGTGACTCTTCTTACCATAAAACAACTCTTGCTCGTAGGACCAGAAACTGCATGTGATTCAACTCCATTTAGGACTGGGAAACAAAAGCTAGCTCACCTTACAGAAACACACTCTGCTTTAGAGAAAAGAGCACTCTTCTACTCTACTGTGTTTCCTATAGGGCCAGAACAGTGAGAATGCTCAGAACAAAGAACTGTGCTTCCTACACACGAGCCATATCTAGTTCAACTCTGCTTAGGAAACTGACAGGAACAGTAGCTCCTCTTCAGTCCGATACACTGTACTTGCTAGGAACAGACGCGAGTGCTATTTGGACTGTGTATGGCAATGGGAGCACAATAGTGACTTTCCTTTCCAGAAAACAACTCTTGCTCGTAGGACCAGAAACTGCATGTGATTCAACTCCATTTAGGACTGGGAAACAAATGCTAGCTCGCCTTACATGAAACACACTCTGCTTTTGAGAAAAGAGCACTCTTCTACTCTACTGTGTTTCCTATGGTGTCCGAACAGTGAGCTTGCTCAGAACAAAAGAACTGTGCTTCCTACACACACGGGCCATATCTAGTTCAACTCTGCTTAGGAAAGTGACAAGAACACTAGCTCCTCTTCAGTCCCATACACAGTACTTTCGGGGAACAGACGCGAGTGCTATTTGCACTGTGTATGGCACTTGGAGCACAATAGTGACTTGTCTTACCAGAAAACAACTCTGGGTCGAAGGACAAAAAACTGCATGTGACTCAACTCCATTTAGGACTGGGAAACAAACGCTAGCTCGACTTCCAAGAAACACACTCTGCTTTTGAGAAAAGAGCACTCTTCTACTCTACTGTGTTTCCTATGTGTTCCGAACAGTGAGCTTGCTCAGAACAAAAAAACTGTGCTTCCTACACCCACGGCCATATCTAGTTCAATTCTGCTTAGGAACCTGACAAGAACAGTAGATCCTCTTCAGTCTAATACACTGTACTTGCTGGGAACAGACGCCAGTGCTATTTGTCCTGTGTATGGCAATGGCATAGCAATAGTGACTCTTGTTACCATAAAACAACTCTTGCTTGTAAGACTAGAAACTGCATGTGATTCAACTCCATTTAGGACTGGGAAACAAACGCTAGCTCGCCTTACAAGAAACACACTCTGCTTTAGAGAAAAGAGCACTCTTCTACTCTACTGTGTTTCCTATAGGGCCAGAACAGTGAGCTTGCTCAGAACAAAAGAACTGTGCTTCCAACACAGGGCCATAACTAGTTCAACTCTGCTTAGGAAACTGACAAGAACAGTAGCTCCCCTTCCGTCCAATACACTGTAATTGCTGGGAACAGACGCGAGTGCTATTTGCACTGTTTATGGCAATGGGAGCAAAATAGTGAATTTCCTTACCAGAAAACAGCTCTTGCTCGTAGGACCAGAAACTGCATGTGATTCAACTCCATTTAGGACTTGGAAACAAATGCTAGCTCGCCTTACATGAAACACACTCTGCTTTTGATTAAAGAGCACTCTTCTACTCTACTGTGTTTCCTATGAGGTCTGAACAGTGAGCTTGCTCAGAACAAAAGAACTGTGCTTCCTACACACACGGGCCATATCTAGTTCAACTCTGCTTAGGAAACTGAGAAGAACAGTAGCTCCTCTTCAGTCCAATAAACTGTACTTGCTGGCAACAGGCGCATGTGCTATTTGAACTGTGTATGTCAATGGGAGCGCAATAGTGACTTTCCTTACCAGAAAACAACTCTTGCTCATAGGACTATAAACTGCATGTGATTCCACTCCATTTAGGACTGGGAAACAAATGCTAGCTCGCCTTACAAGAAACACAATCTGCTTTAGAGAAAATAGCACTGTTCTACTCTACTGTGTTTCCTATGGGGTCCAAACTGTGAGCTTGCTCAGAACAAAAGAACTGTGCTTAATACACACACGGACCACATCTAGTTGAACTCTGCTTAGGCAACTGACAAGAACAGTAGCTCCTATTCAGTCCAATACACTGTACTTGCTGGGAAAAGACGCGAGTGCTATTTGCCTTGTGTAGGGCAATGGGAGCGCAATAGTGACTTTCCTTACCAGAAAACAACTCTTGTTCGTAGGACCAGAAACTGCATGTGATTCAACTCCATTTAGGACTGGGAAACAAACTCTAGCTCGCTTTACAAGAAACACACTCTGCTTTTGAGAAAAGAGCACTCTTCTACTCTACTGTGTTTCCTATGGTGTCCGAACAGTGAGCTTGCTCAGAACAAAACAACTGTGCTTCCTGCACACGGGCCATATCTAGTTCAACTCTGCTTAGGAAACTGACAAGAACACTAGCTCCTCTTCAGTCCAATACACTGTACTTGTGGGGAACAGACGCGAGTGCTATTTGCACTGTGTATGGCAATTGAAGCACAATAGTGACTTGTCTTACCAGAAAACAACTCTTGCTCGTTGGACAAAAAACTGCATGTGACTCAACTCCATTTAGGACTGGGATACAAACGCTAGCTCGATTTCCAAGAAACACACTCTGCTTTTCAGAAAGAGCACTCTTCTACTCTACTGTGTTTCCTATGTGTTCCAAACAGTGAGCTTGCTCAGAACAAAAAAACTGTGCTTCCTACACACACGGCCATATCTAGTTCAAGTCTGCTTAAGAAACTGACAAGAACAGTAGATCCTCTTCAGTCCAATACACTGTACTTTCTGGGAACAGATGCAAGTGCTCTTTGTTCTGTGTATGTCAATGGCAGCGCAATAGTGACTCTTCTTACCAGAAAACAACTCTTGCTCGTAGGACCAGAAACTGCATGTGATTCAACTCCATTTATGACTGGAAAACAAACTCTAGCTCGCTTTACAAGAAACACACTCTGATTTTGAGAAAAGAGCACTCTTCTACTCTACTGTGTTTCATATAGGACAAGAAAAGTGAGCTTGCTCAGAAAAAAAGAACTGTGCTTTCTACACACACGGACCATATCTAGTTCAACTCTGCTTAGGAAACTGAGAAGAACAGTAGCTCCTCTTCAGTCCAATACACTGTACTTGCTGGGAACAGACGGGTGGGCTATTTGCACTGTGTATGGCAATGGGAGCACAATAGTGACTTTCCTTACCAGAAAAAAACTTTTGCTCGAAGGACCAGAAACTGCATGTGATTCCACTCCATTTAGGACTGGGAAACAAATGCTAGCTCGCCTTACAAAAACACACTCTGCTTTAGAGAAAAGAGCACTCTTTTACTCTACTGTGCTTCCTATGAGATCCAAACAGTGAGCTTGCTCCGAACAAAAGAACAGTGCTTCCTACACATACGGACCATATCTAGTTCAACTCTGCTTAGGAAACTGACAAGAACAGTAGCTCCTATTCACTCCAATACACTGTACTTGCTGGGAAAAGACTCGAGTGCTATTTGCCTTGTATAGGGTAATGGGAGCGCAATAGTGACTTTCCTTACCATAAAACAACTCTTGCTCGTAGGACCAGAAACTGCATGTGATTCAACTCCATTTAGGACTGGGAAACAAAAGCTAGCTCACCTTACAGAAACACACTCTGCTTTAGAGAAAAGAGCACTCTTCTACTCTACTGTGTTTCCTATAGGGCCAGAACAGTGAGCTTGCTCAGAACAAAGAACTGTGCTTCCTACACACGGGCCATATCTAGTTAAACTCTGCTTAGGAAACTGACAAGAACAGTAGCTCCTCTCCAGTCCGATACACTGTACTTGCAGGGAACAGACACGAGTGCTATTTGCACTGTGTATGGCAATTGGAGCACAATAGTGACTCGCCCTAGAGAAAACAACTCTTGCTCGTAGGACAAAAACCTGCATGTGACTCAACTCCATTTAGGACTGGGAAACAAACGCTAGCTCGACTTACTGGAAACACACTCTGCTTTTGAGAAAAGAGCACTCTTCTACTATACTGTGTTTCCTATGTGTTCCGAACAGTGATTTTGCTCAGAACACAAAAACTGTGCTTCCTACAAACACGGGCCATATCTAGTTCAATTCTACTTAGGAAACTGAGAAGAACTGTAGAACCTCTTCAGTCCAATACACTGTACATGCTGGGAACAGACGCCAGTGCTATTTGCCCTGTGTATGACAATGGGAGCGCAATAGTGACTCTTCTTACCAGAAAACAACTCTTGTTCGTAGGACAAGAAACTGCATGTGATTCAACTCGATTTAGGACTGGGAAAGAAACGCTAGCTCGCCTTACAAGAAACACACTCTGCTTTTGAGAAAAGAGCACTCTTCTACTCTACTGTGTTTCCTATAGGGCCAGAACAGTGAACTTGCTCAGAACAAAAGAACTGTGCTTCCTACACACAGGGGACATATCTAGTTCAACTCTGCTTAGGAATCTGACAAGAACAGGAGCTCCGATTCAGTCCAATACACTGTACATGCAGGGAACAGACGCCAGTGCTATTTGCACTGTGTATGGCAATGGGAGCGCAATAGTGACTCTTCTTACCAGAAAAAAACTCTTGCTCGTAGGACCAGAAACTGCACGGGATTCAATTCCATTTCTGACTGGGAAACAAACACTAGCTCGCCTTTCAAGAAACGCACTCTGCTTTTGAGAAAAGAGCACTCTTCTACTCTACAGTGTTTCCTATGGGGTCCGAACAGTGAGCTTGCTAAGAACAAATGAACTGTGCTTCCTACACACACGGGCCATATCTAGTTATACTCTGCTTAGGAAACTGACAAGAACAGTAGCTGCTCTTCAGTCCAATACACCGTACTTGCTGGGAACAGACGCCAGTGCTATTTGCACTGTGTATGAAAATGGGAGCACAATAGTGACTCTTCTTACCAGAAAAAAACTCTTGCTAGTAGGACCAGAAACGGCATGGGATTCAACTCCATTTTTGACTGGGAAGCAAATACTAGCTCGCTTTTCAAGAAACACAATTTAATTTTGAGAAAAGAGCACTCATCTACTCTACTGTGTTTCCTTTGGTGTCCGCACAGTGTGCTTTCTCAGAACAAAAGAACTGTGCTTCCTACACACACGAGCCATATCTAGTTCAACTCCTTTTAGGAAAATGACAAGAAGAGTAGCTCCTCTTCAGTCCAATACACTGTACTTGCTGGGAACAGACGCGAGTGCTGTTTGCACTATGTATGGCAATGGGAGCGCAATAGTGACTTTCCTTACCAGAAAACAACTCTTGCTCATAGGACCAGAAATTGGATGTGATTCAACTCCATTTAGGACTGGGAAACAAACGCTAGCTCGCCTTACAAGAAACACACTCTGCTTTTGAGAAAAGAGCACTCTTCTACTCTACTGTGTTTCCTATAGGGCCAGAACAGTGAGCTTGCTCAGAACAAAAGAACTGTGCTTCCTACACACACCGGACATATCTAGTTCAACTCTGCTTAGGAAACTGAGAAGAACAGTAGCTCCTCTTCAGTCCAATACACTGTACTTGCTGGGAACAGACGGGAGGGCTATTTGCACTGTGTATGGCAATGGGAGCACAATAGTGACTTTCCTTACCAGAAAACAACTCTTGCTCGTAGGACCAGAAACTGCATGTGATTCCACTCCATTTAGGACTGGGAAAGAAACGCTAGCTCGCCTTACAAGAAACACACTCTGCTTTAGAGAAAAGAGCACTCTTCTACTCTACTGTGTTTCCTATGGGGTCCAAACAGTTAGCTTGCTCAGAACAAAAGAACTGTGGTTACTACACACACGGACCATATCTAGTTCAACTCTGCTTAGGAAACTGACAAGAACAGTAGCCCTATTCAGTCCAATACACTGTATTTCCTGGGAAAAGACGCGAGTGCTATTTGCCTTGTGTAGTGCAATGGGAGCGCAATAGTGACTTTCCTTACCAGAAAACAACTCTTGCTCATAGGACCAGAAACTGCATGTGATTCCACTCCATTTAGGACTGGGAAACAAACGCTAGCTCGCCTTACAAGAAACACACTCTGCTTTTGAGAAAAGAGCACTCTTCTACTCTACTGTGTTTCCTATAGGGCCAGAACAGTGAGCTTGAACAGAACAAGAGAACTGTGCTTCCTACACACACGGCCATATCTAGTTCAATTTTGCTTAGAAAACTGAAAAGAACAATAGATCCTCTTGAGTCCAATACACTGTACATGCTGGGAACAGATGCCAGTGCTATTTGCCCTGTGTATGACAATGGGAGCGCAATATTGACTCTTCTTACCAGAAAACAACTCTTGCTCGTAGGACCACAAACTGCATGGGATTCAACTCCACTTAGTACTGGGTAACAAACGCTATCTCGCCTTACAAGAAACACACTCTGCTTTTGAGAAAAGAGCACGCTTCTACTCTACTGTGTTTCCTATGGGGTCTGAACATTGAGCTTGCTCAGAACAAAAGAACTGTGCTTCCTACACACTCGGGCCATATCTAGTTCAACTCTGCTTAGGAAACTGACAAGAACAGTAGCTGCTCTTCAGTCCCATACACTGTACTTGCTGGGAACAGACGCGAGTGCTATTTGCACTGTGTATGGCAATGGGAGCACAATAGTGACTCTTCTTACCAGAAAACAACTCTTGCTCTTAGGACCACAAACTGCATGGGATTCAACTCCATTTCTGACTGGGAAACAAACACTAGCTTGCCTTTCCAGAAACACAATCAAATTTTGAGAAGAGAGCACTCATCTACTCTACTGTGTTTCCTATGATGTCCGCACAGTGAGCTTTCTCAGAACAGAAGAAGTGTGCTTCCTACACGCATGGGCCATATCTGGTTCAACTCCTCTTAGGAAAATGACAAGAACAGGAGCTCCTCTTCAGTCCAATACACTGTACTTGCTGGGAACAGACGCGAGTGCTATTTGCACTATGTATGGCAATGGGAGTACAACAGTGACTTTCCTTACCAGAAAACAACTCTTGCTCATATGACCAGAAACTGCATGTGATTCAACTCCATTTAGGACTGGGAAACAATCGCTAGCTCGCCTTACAAGAAACACACTCTGCTTTTGAGAAAAGGGCACTCTTCTACTCTGTTGTGTTTCCTACGGGGTCCGAACTGTGAGCTTGCTCAGAACAAAAGACCTGTGCTTCCTACACACACGGGCCATATCTATTTCAACTCTGCTTAGGAAACTGACAAGAACAGTAGCTCCTCTTCAGTCCAGTACACTGTACATGCTGGGAACAGATGCCTGTGCTATTTGCCCTGTGTATGACAATGGGAGCGCAATAGTGACTCTTCTTACCAGAAAACAACTCTTGCTCGTAGGACCACAAACTGCATGGGATTCAACTCTATTTAGTACTGGGTAACAAACGCTGTCTCGCCTTACAGGAAACACACTCTGCTTTTGAGAAAAAGGCACTCTTCTACTCTATTGTGTTTCCTACGGGGTCCGAACTGTGAGCTTGCTCAAAACAAAAGAACTGTGCTTCCTACACACACGGGCCATATCTAGTTCAACTCTGCTTAGGAAACTGACAAGAGCAGTAGCTGCTCTTCAGTCCAATACACTGTACTTGCTGGGAACACACGCGAGTGCTATTTGCACTGTGTATGGCAATGGGAGCACAATAGTGACTCTACTTACCAGAAAACAACTCTTGCTCGTAGTACCAGAAACTGCATGGGACTCAACTCCATTTCTGACTGGGAAACAAACACTAGCCAAACTTTCAAGAAAAACAATCAAATTTTGAGAATAGAGCACTCATCTACTCTACTGTGTTTCCTATGATGTCCGCATAGTGTGCTTTCTCAGAACAAAAGAACTGTGCTTCCTACACACATGGGATATATCTGGTTCAACTCCTCTTATGAAAATGACAAGAACAGTAGCTCCTCTTCAGTCCAATACACTGTACATGCTGGGAACAGATGCCTGTGCTATTTGCAATGTGTATGACAATGGGAGCGCAATAGTGACTCTTCTTACCAGAAAACAACTCTTGCTCGTAGGACAACAAACTGCATGGGATTCAACTCCATTTAGTACTGGGTAACAAACGCTGTCTCGCCTTACAGGAAACACACTCTGCTTTTGAGAAAAGGGCACTCTTCTACTCCATTGTGTTTCCTACGGGGTCCGAACTGTGAGCTTGCTCAGAACAAAAGAACTGTGCTTCCTACACACACGGGCCATATCTAGTTCAACTCTGCTTAGGAAACTGACAAGAACAGTAGCTGCTCTTCAGTCCAATACACTGTACTTGCTGGGAACAGATGCGAGTGCTATTTGCACTGTGTAGGCAATGGGAGCACAATAGTGACTTTTGTTACCAGAAAACAACTCTTGCTCGTAGTACCAGAAACTGCATGGGACTCAACTCCATTTCTGACTGGGAAACAAACACTAGCTCGACTTTCAAGAAAAACAATCAAATTTTGAGAATAGAGCACTCATCTACTCTACTGTGTTTCCTATGATGTCCGCATAGTGTGCTTTCTCAGAACAAAAGAACTGTGCTTCCTACACACATGGGATATATCTGGTTCAACTCCTCTTATGAAAATGACAAGAACAGTAGCTCCTCTTCAGTCCAATACACTGTACATGCTGGGAACAGATGCCTGTGCTATTTGCAATGTGTATGACAATGGGAGCGCAATAGTGACTCTTCTTACCAGAAAACAACTCTTGCTCGTAGGACAACAAACTGCATGGGATTCAACTCCATTTAGTACTGGGTAACAAACGCTGTCTCGCCTTACAGGAAACACACTCTGCTTTTGAGAAAAGGGCACTCTTCTACTCCATTGTGTTTCCTACGGGGTCCGAACTGTGAGCTTGCTCAGAACAAAAGAACTGTGCTTCCTACACACACGGGCCATATCTAGTTCAACTCTGCTTAGGAAACTGACAAGAACAGTAGCTGCTCTTCAGTCCAATACACTGTACTTGCTGGGAACAGACGCGAGTGCTATTTGCACTGTGTATGGCAATGGGAGCACAATAGTGACTCTTCTTACCAGAAAACAACTCTTGCTCGTAGTACCAGAAACTGCATGGGACTCAACTCCATTTCTGACTGGGAAACAAACACTAGCTCGACTTTCAAGAAAAACAATCAAATTTTGAGAATAGAGCACTCATCTACTCTACTGTGTTTCCTGTGATGTCCGCATAGTGTGCTTTCTCAGAACAAAAGAACTGTGCTTCCTACACACATGGGATATATCTGGTTCAACTCCTCTTATGAAAATGACAAGAACAGTAGCTCCTCTTCAGTCCAATACACTGTACTTGCTGGGAACAGACGCATGTGCTATTTGCACTATGTATGGGAATGGGAGCGCAATAGTGACTTTCCTTACCAGAAAACAACTCTTGCTCATAGGACCAGAAACTGGATGTGATTCAACTCCATTTAGGACTGGGAAACAAATGCTAGCTCGCCTTACAAGGAACACACTCTGCTTTTGAGAAAAGGGCACTCTTCTACTCTATTGTGTTTCCTACGGGGTCCGAACTGTGAGCTTGCTCAGAACAAAAGACCTGTGCTTCCTACACATACGGGCCATATCTGGTTCAACTCTGCTTAGGAAACTGACAAGAACAGTAGATCCTCTTCAGTCCAATACACTGTACTTGCTGGGAACAGACGCAAGTGCTATTTGCCCTGTGTATGACAATGGGTGCGCAATATTGACTCTTCTTACCAGAAAACAACTCTTGCTCGTAGGACCACAAACTGCATGTGATTCAACTCCATTTAGGACTGGGAAAAAAAACGCTGGCTCGCCTTACAAGAAACACACTCTACTTTCCAGAAAAGAGCACTCTTCTACTCTACTGTGTTTCCTATGGTGTCCGAACAGTGAGCTTGCTCAGAACAAAAAACTGTGCTTACTACACACACGGGCCATATCTGGTTCAACTCTGCTTAGGAACCTGACAAGAACAGTAGCTCCTCTTCAGTCCAATACACTGTACTTGCTGGGAACAGAGGCAAGTGCTATTTGCACTGTGTATGGCAATGTGAGCGCAATAGTGACTCTTCTTACCAGAAAACAACTCTTACTTGTAAGACCAGAAACTGCATGGGATTCAACTCCATTTCTGACTGGGAAGTAAATACTAGCTCGCCTTTCAAGGAACTCAATCTAATTTTGAGAAAAGAGCACTCATCTACTCTACTGTGTTTCCTATGGTGTCCGTACAGTGTGCTTTCTCAGAAAAAAAGAACTGTGTTTTCTACACACACGGGCCATATCTAGTTCAACTCCTCTTAGGAAAATGACAAGAACAGTAGCTCCTCTTCAGTCCAATACACTGTACTTGCTGGGAAAAGACGCGAGTGTTATTTGCACTATGTATGGCAAAGGGAGCACAATAGTGACTTTCCTTACCAGAAAACAACTCTTGCTCATAGGACCAGAAACTGCAAGTGATTCAACTCCATTTAGGACTGGGAAACAAACGCTAGCTCGCCTTACAAGAAACACACTCTGCTTTTGAGAAAAGAGCACTCTTCTACTCTACTGTGTTTCCTATAGGGCCAGAACAGTGAGCTTGATCAGAACAAGAGAACTGTGCCTCCTACACACACGGCCATATCTAGTTCAATTCTGCTTAGGAAACTGACAAGAACAGTAAATCCTCTTCAGTCCAATACACTGTACATGCTGGGAACAGACGCCAGTGCTATTTGCCCTGTGTATGACAATGGGAGCGCAATAGTGACTCTTCTTACCAGAAAACAACTCTTGCTCGTAGGACCAGAAACTGCATGAGATTCAACTCCATATAGGACTGGGAAAAAAACGCTAGCCCGCCTTACAAGAAACACACTCTGCTTTTGAGAAAAGAGCACTCCTCTACACTACTGTGTTTCCTATGGGGTCCGAACAGTGAGCTTGCTTACAAAAAAAATAACTGGGCTTCCTACACACACGGGCCATATCTAGTTCAACTCTGCTTAGGAACCTGACAAGAACAGTAGATTCTCTTCAGTCCAATACATTGTACATGCTGGGAACCGACGACAATGCTATTTGCACTGTGTATGACATTGAGAGCACAATAGTGATTCTTCTTACCAGAAAACAATTCTTGCTCGTAGGACCAGAAACTGCATGGGATTCAACTCCATTTAGGACTGGGAAACAAACGCTAGCTCGCCTACAAGAAACACACTCTGCTTTTGAGAAAAGAGCACTCATCTACTCTACCGGGTTTCCTATGGGGTCCAAACAGTGAGCTTGCTCAGAACAAAAGAACTGTGCTTCCTACACCCATGGGCCATATCTAATTCAACTTTGCTTAGGTCACTGACAAGAACAGTAGCTCCTCTTCAGTCTAATACACTGTACTTGCTGGGTAGAGACGCGAGTGCTATTTGTACTCTCTTTGGCAATGGGAGCTCAATAGTGACTCTTCTTACCAGAAAACAACTCTTGCTCTTAGGACCACAAACTGCATGTGACTCACCTCCATTTAGGACTGGGAAACAAACGCTAGCTCTGCTCACAAGAAACACACTCTGCTTTTGAGAAAAGAGCACTCTTCTACTCTACTGTGTTTCCTCTATGGCCAGAACAATGAGCTTGCTCAGAACAAAAGGACTGTGCTTCCTGCACACACGGGCCGTATCTAATTCAATTCTGCTTAGGAAACTGACGAGAATAGTATACGCTCTTCAGTCAAATACACTGCACTTGCTGGGAACAGACACCAGTGCTATTTGCCCTGTGTATGACAAAGGGAGGGCAATAGTGACTCTTCTTACCAGAAAACAACTCTTGCTCATAGGACCAGAAACTGCATGAGACACAACTCCATTTAGGACTGGGAAAGAAACGCTAGCTTGCCATACAAGAAACACACTGTGCTTTTGAGAAAAGAGCACTCTTCTACTCTACTGTGTTTCCTATAGGGCCAGAACAGTGAACTTGCTCAGAACAAAAGAACTGTGCTTCCTACACACAGGGGCCATATCTAGTTCAACTCTGCTTAGGAAACTGACAAGAACAGTAGCTCCTCTTCAGTCCAATACTCTGTACATGCATGGAACAGATGCCAGTGCTATTTGCACTGTTTCTGGCAATGGGAGCGCAATAGTGACTCTTCTTACCAGAAAAATCTCTTGCTCTTAGGACCAAAAACTGCACGGGATTCAATTCCATTTCTGACTGGGAAACAAACACTAGCTCGCCTTTCAATAAACACACTCTGCTTTTGAGAAAAGAGCACTCTTCTACTCTACTGTGTTTCCAATGGGGTCCAAATAGTGAGCTTGCTCAGAACAAAAGAACTGTGCTTTCTACACACATGGCCATATCTAGTTCAATTCTGCATAGGAACCGGACAAGAACAGTAGATCCTCTTCAGTCCAATACACTGTACTTCCTGGGATCAGATGCCAGTGCTATTTGCCCCGTGTATGACAATGGGAGTGCAATAGTGACTCTTCTTACCAGAAAACAACTCTTGCTCGTAGGACCAGAAACTGCATGGGATTCAACTCCATTTAGGACTGGGAAACAAATGCTAATTCGCCTTACAAGAAACATACTCTGTTTTTGAGAAAAGAGCAATCTTCTACTCTACTGTGTTTCCTATAAGGCCAGAACAGTGAACTTGCTCAGAACAAAAGAACTGTGCTTCCTACACACGGGCCATAACTAGTTCAACTCTGCTTAGGAAACTGACAAGAACAGTAGCTCCTCTTCAGTCCAATACACTGTACTTGCTGGGAACAGACACGAGTGCTATTTGCACTGTGTATGGCAATGAGAGCACAATAGTGACTTTCCTTAACGGAAAACAGCTCTTGCTCCTAGGAACACAAACTGCATGTGATTCAACGCCATTTAGGACTGGGAAACAATCGCTAGCTCGGCTTACAAGAAACACTCTCTGCTTTTTAGAAAAGAGCACTCTTCTACTCTACTTTGTTTCCTATGGGGTCCGAAAAGTGAGCTTGCTCAGAACAAAAGAACTGTGCTTCCTACACACACGGCCATATCGAGTTCAATTCTGCTTAGAAACCTGACAAGAACAGTAGATCCTCTTCAGTCCAATACACTGTACTTGCTGGGAACAGATGCCAGTGCTATTTGTCCTGTGTATGGCAAAGGCAGCGCAATAGTGACTATTCTTACCATAAAACAAGTCTTCCTCATTGAAACAGAAACTGCATGTGATTCCACTCCATTTAGGACTGAGACACAAACGCTAGCTCACCTTACAAGAAACACACTCTGCTTTAGAGAAAAGAGCACTCTTCTACTCTACTGTGTTTCTTATGGGTCCAAACAGTGAGCTTGCTCAGTACAAAAGAACTGTGCTTCCTACACACAAGGACCATATGTAGTTCAACTCAGCTTAGGAAACTGACAAGAACAGTAGCTCCTATTCAGTCCAATACACTGTACTTGCTGGGAAAAGACGGGAGTGCTATTTGCCCTGTGTATGGCAATGGAAGCGCAATAGTGACTTTCCTTACCAGAAAACAACTCTTGTTTGTAGGACCACAAACTGCATGTGATTCAACTCCATTTAGGACTAGGAAACAAACGCTGGCTCGCCTTACAAGAAACACACTCTGCTTTTGAGAAAAGAGCACTTTTCTACTCTACTGTGTTTCCTATAGGGCCAGAACAGTGAGCTTGCTCAGAACACAATAACTGTGCTTCCTAAACACACGGGATATCTAGTTCAACTCTGCTTAGGAAACTGACAAGAACAGCAGCTCCTCTTCAGTCCGATACACTGTACTTGCTGAGAACAGACGTGAGTGATATTTGCACTGTGTATGGAAATTCGAGCACAATAGTGACTCATCTTACCAGAAAACAACTCTTGCTCGTACGACCAGAAACTGCATGTGACTCAACTCCATTTAGGACTGGGAAACAAACTCTAGCTCACCTTACAAGAAACACACTCTGCTTTTGAGAAAAGAGCACTCTTCTACTCTACTGTGTTTCCTATAGGGCCAGAACAGTTAGCTTGCTCAGAACAAATGAACTGTGCTTCCTAGACACACGGGCCATATCCAGTTCAACTCTGCTTAGGAAACTGAGAAGAACAGTAGCTCCTCTTCAGTCCAATACACTGTACTTGCTGGGAACAGACGGGAGGGCTATTTGCACTGTGTATGGCAATGGGAGAGCAATAGTTACTTTCCTTACCAGAAAACAACTCTTGCTTGTAGGACCAGAAACTGCATGGGATTCAACTCCATTTAGGACTGGGAAACAAACGTTATCTCGCCTTACAAGAAACACACTGCTTTAGAGAAAAGAGCACTCTTCTACTCTACTGTGTTTCCTATGGGGTCCAAACAGTGAGCTTGCTCAGAACAAAAGAACTGTGCTTCCTACACACACGGACCATATGTAGTTCAACTCTGCTTAGGAAACTGACAAGAACAGTAGCTCCTCTTCAGTCTAATACACTGTACTTGCTGGGAACAGACGCGAGTGCTATTTACACTGTGTATGGCAATTGGAGCACAATAGTGACTCTTCTTACCAGAAAACAACTCTTGCTCATAGAACAAAAAATTGCATGTGACTCAACTCCATTTAGGACTGGGAAACAAACTCTAGCTCGCTTTACAAGAAACACACTCTGCTTTTGAGAAAAGAGCACTCTTCTACTCTACTGTGTTTCCTATAGGGCCAGAACAGTGAGCTTGCTCAGAAAAAAAGAACTGTGCTTCCTACACACAGGGGCCATATCTAGTTCAACTCTTCTTAGGAAACTGACAAGAACAGTAGCTCCTCTTCAGTCCAATACACTGTACTTGCTGGGAAGAGACGGGAGGGCTATTTGCACTGTGTATGGCAATGGGAGCACAATAGTGACTTTCCTTACCAGAAAACAACTCTTGCTCGTAGGACCAGAAACTGCATGTGATTCCACTCCATTTAGGAATGGGAAACAAATGCTAGCTCGCCTTAAAAGAAACACACTCTGCTTTTGAGAAAAAAGCACTCTTCTACTCTACTGTGTTTCCTATGGGGTCCGAACAGTGAGCTTGCTCAGAACAAAAAAAGTGTGCTTCCTACACACACGGCCATATCTAGTTCAAGTCTGCTTAGGAACCTGACAAGAACAGTAGATCCTTTTCAGTCCAATACACTGTACTTGCTGGGAACAGACGCGAGTGCTATTTGCACAGTGTATGGCAATGGGAGCGCAATGTGACTTTCCTTATCAGAAAACAACTCTTGTTCGTAGGACCTGAAACTGCATGTGATTCAACTCCATTTAGGACTGGGAAAGAAACACTAGCTCCCCTTACAAGAAACACACTCTGCTTTTGAGAAAAGAGCACTCTTCTACTCTACTGTGTTTCCTATAGGGCCAGAACAGTGTACTTGCTCAGAACAAAAGAACTGTGCTTCCTACACACACGACCATATCTAGTTCAATTCTGCTTAGGAACCTGACAAGAACAGTAGATTCTCTTCAGTCCAATACATTGTACATGTTGGGAACCGACGCCAATGCTATTTGCACTGTGTATGACATTGAGAGCACAATAGTGATTCTTCTTACCAGAAAACAACTCTTGCTCGTAGGACCAGAAACTGCATGGGATTCAACTCCATTTAGGACTGGGAAACAAATGCTAGCTCGCCTACAAGAAACACACTCTGCTTTTGAGAAAAGAGCACTCATCTACTCTACTGGGTTTCCTATGGGGTCCGAACAGTGAGCTTGCTCAGAACAAAAGAACTGTGCTTCCTACACACATGGGCCATATCTAATTCAACTTTGCTTAGATTACTGACAAGAACAGTAGCTACTCTTCAGTCTAATACACTGTACTTGCTGGGAACAGACGCGAGTGCTATTTGTACTCTGTATGGCAATGGGAGCGCAACAGTGACTCTTCTTACCAGAAAACAACTCTTGCTCTTAGGACCACAAACTGCATGTAACTCAACTCCATTTAGGACTGGGAAACAAACGCTACCTCTGCTCACAAGAACGACACTCTGCTTTTGAGAAAAGAGCACTCTTCTACTCTACTGTGTTTCCTATAGGGCCAGAACAGTGAGCTTGCTCAGAACATAATAACTGTGCTTCCTAAACACACAGGCCATATCTAGTTCAACTCTGCTTAGGAAACTGACAAGAACAGCAGCTCCTCTTCAGTCCAATACTCTGTACATGCATGGAACACATGCCAGTGCTATTTGCACTGCTTATGGCAATGGGAGCACAATAGTGACTCTTCTTACCAGAAAAATCTCTTGCTCGTAGGACCAGAAACTGAACGGGATTCAATTCCATTTCTGACTGGGAAACAAACACTAGCTCGCCTTTCAATAAACACACACTGCTTTTGAGAAAAGAGCACTCTTCTACTCTACTGTGTTTCCTTTGGGGTCCAAACAGTGAGCTTGCTCAGAACAAAAGAACTGTGCTTTCTACACACATGGCCATATCTAGTTCAATTCTGCGTAGGAACCTGACAAGAACAGTAGATCCTCTTCAGTCCAATACACTGTACTTCCTGGGATCAGATGCCAGTGCTATTTGCCCTGTGTATGACAATGGGAGCGCAATAGTGACTCTTCTTACCAGAAAGCAACTTTTTCTCGTAGGACCAGAAACTACATGGGATTCAACTCCATTTAGGACTGGGAAACAAACTCTAGCTCGCCTTACAAGAAACACACTCTGCTTTTGAGAAAAGAGCACTCTTCTACTCTACTGTGTTTCCTATGGGGTCCGAACAGTGAGCTTGCTCAGAACAAAAGAACTGTGCTTCCTACACACACGGCCATATCTAGTTCAATTCTGCTTAGGAACCTGACGAGAACAGTAGATCCTCTTCAGTCCGATACACTGTACTTGCTGGGAAAAGACGCGAGTGCTATTTGCACAGTGTATGGCAATGGGAGCGCAATGTGACTTTAATTACCAAAAAACAACTCTTGTTCTTAGGACCTGAAACTGCATGTGATTCAACTCCATTTAGGACTGGGAAACAAACACTAGTTCGCCTTACAAGAAACACACTCTGCTTTAGAGAAAAGAGCACTCTTCTACTCTACTGTGTTTCCTATAGGGCCAGAACAGTGAGCTTGCTCATAACATAAGAACTCGCTTCTTACACACACGGGCCATATCTAGTTTAACTCTGCTTAGGAAACTGACAAGAACAGTAGCTCCTCTTCAGTCCCATACACTGTACTTGCTGGGAACAGACGGGAGTGCTATTTTCACCGTATATGGCAATGGGAGCGCAATAGTGACTTTCCTTACCAGAAAACAACTCTTGCTCGTAGGACCAGAAACTGCATGTGATTCAACTCCATTTAGGACTGGGAAACAAACACTAGTTCGCCTTACAAGAAACACACTCTGCATTAGAGAAAAGAGCACTCTTCCACCCTACTGTGTTTCCTACAGGGCCAGAACAGTGAGCTTGCTCAGAACAAAAGAACTGTGCTTCCTACACATGGGCCATATCTAGTTCAACTCTGCTTAAGAAACTGACAAGAACAGTAGCTCCTATTCAGTCCGATACACTGTACTTTCTGGGAACCGACGCGAGTGCTACTTGCACTGCGTGTGGCAATGGGAGCACAATAGTGTCTTTCCTTACCAGAAAACAACTCTTGCTCGTAGGACCAGAAACTGCATGTGATTCAACTCCATTTAGGACTGGGAAACAAATGCTAGCTCGCCTTACATGAAACACACTCTGCTTTTGAGAAAAGAGCACTCTTCTGCTCTACTGTGTTTCCTATGGGGACTGAACAGTGAGCTTGCTCAGAACAAAAGAACTGTGCTTCCTACACACACGGGCCATATCTAGTTCAACACTGCTTAGGAAACTGACAAGAACAGTAGCTCCTCTTCAGTCCAATACACTTTACTTGCGGGGAACAGACGCGAGCGCTATTTTCACTGTGTATGGCAATTGGAGCACAATAGTGACTAGTCTTACCAGAAAACAACTCTTGCTCGTAGGACAAAAAACTGCATGTGACTCAACTACATTTAGGACTGGGAAACAAACGCTAGCTCGCCTTACAAGAAACACACTCTGCTTTAGAGAAAAGAGCACTCTTCTACTCTACTGTGTTTCCTATAGGGCCAGAACAGTGAGCTTGCTCATAACATAAGAACTCGCTTCTTACACACACGGGCCATATCTAGTTCAACACTGCTTAGGAAACTGACAAGAACAGAGCTCCTCTTCAGTCCAATACACTTTACTTGCGGGGAACAGACGCGAGTGCTATTTTCACTGTGTATGGCAATTGGAGCACAATAGTGACTAGTCTTACCAGAAAACAACTCTTGCTCGTAGGACAAAAAACTGCATGTGACTCAACTACATTTAGGACTGGGAAACAAACGCTAGCTCGCCTTACAAGAAACACACTCTGCTTTAGAGAAAAGAGCACTCTTCTACTCTACTGTGTTTCCTATAGGGCCAGAACAGTGAGCTTGCTCATAACATGAGAACTCGCTTCTTACACACACGGGCCATATCTAGTTCAACTCTGCTTAGGAACCTGATAAGAACAGTAGCTCCTCTTCAGTCCAATACACTGTACTTGCTGGGAACAGACACATGTGCTATTTGCACTGTGTATGGCAATGGGAGCACAATAATGACTTTCCTTACCAGAAAATATTTCTTGCTCGTAGGACCAGAAACTGTCTGTGATTCACCTCCATTTAGGACTGGGAAACAAACGCGAGCTCGCCTTACAAGAAACACACTCTGCTTTAGAGAAAAGAGCACTCTTCTACTCTACTGTGTTTCCTGTAGGACCAGAACAGTGGGCTTGTTCAGAACATAATAACTGTGCTTCCTAAACACACGGCCATATCTATTTCAACTCTGCTTAGGAAACTGACAAGAACAGCAGCTCCTCTTCAGTCCGATACACTGTACTTGCTGAGAACAGACACGAGTGCTATGTGCACTGTGTATGGCAATTGGAGCACAATAGTGACTCGTCTTACCAGAAAACAACTCTTGCTGGTAGGACCAAAAACTGCATGTGACTCAACTCCATTTAGGACTGGGAAACAAACTCTTGCTCACCTTACAAGAAACACACTCTGCTTTTGAGAAAAGAGCACTCTTCTACTCTACTGTGTTTCCTATAGGGCCAGAACAGTTAGCTTGCTCAGAACAAATGAACTGTGCTTCCTGGACACACGGGCCATATCTAGTTCAACTCTGCTTAGGAAACTGAGAAGAACAGTAGCTCCTCTTCAGTCCAATACACTGTACTTGCTGGGAACAGACGCGAGTGATATTTGCACAGTGTATGGCAACGGGAGCGCAATGTGACTTTCCTTACCAGAAAACAACTCTTGTTCGTAGGACCAGAAACTACTTGTGATTCAACTCCATTTAGGACTAGGAAACAAACGCTAGCTTGCCTTACAAGAAACACGCTCTGCTTTTGAGAAAAGAGCCCTCATCTACTCTACTGTGTTTCCTATGGGGTCCGAACAGTGAGCTTGCTCAGAACAAACGAACTGTGCTTCCTACACACACGGCCATATCTAGTTCAAGTCTGCTTAGGAACCTGACAAGATCAGTAGATCCTCCTCAGTCCAATACACTGTACTTGCTGGGAACACACGCCAGTGCTATTTGTCCTGTGTATGGCAATGGCAGCACAATAGTGACTCTTCTTATCATAAAACCACTCTTGGTCGTAGGACCAGAAACTGCATGTGATTCAACTCCATTTAGGACTGGGAAACAAACACTAGCTCGCCTTACAAGAAACACACTCTGCATTAGAGAAAAGAGCACTCTTCTACTCTACTGTGTTTCCTATAGGGCCAGAACAGTGAGCTTGCTCAGAACAAAAGAACTGTGCTTCCTATACATGGGCCATATCTAGTTCAACTCTGCTTATGAAACTGACAAGAACAGTAGCTCCTCTTCAGTCCGATACACTGTACTTTCTGGGAACAGACGCGAGTGCTATTTGCACTGTGTATGGAAATGGGAGCACAATAGTGACTTTCCTTACCAGAAAACAACTCTTGCTCGTAGTATCAGAAACTGCATGTGATTCAACTCCATTTAGGACTGGGAAACAAATGCTAGCTCGCCTTACATGAAACACACTCTGCTTTTGAGAAAAGAGCACTCTTCTACTCTACTGTGTTTCCTATGGGGTCCGAACAGTGAGCTTGCTCAGAACAAAAGAACTATGCTTCCTACACACAATTGCCATATCTAGTTCAACTCTGCTTAGGAAACTGACAAGAACAGTAGCTCCTCTTCAGTCCAATACACTTTACTTGCGGGGAACAGACGCGAGTGCTATTTGCACTGTGTATGGCAATTGGAGCACAATAGTGACTCGTCTTACCAGAAAACAACTCTTGCTGGTAGGACCAAAAACTGCATGTGACTCAACTCCATTTAGGACTGGGAAACAAATGCTAGCTCGACTTCCAAGAAACACACTCTGTTTTTGAGAAAAGAGCACTCTTCTACTCTACTGTGCTTCCTATAGTGCTAGAACAGTGAGCTTGCTCAGAAAAAAAGAACTGTGCATCCTACACAAACGGGCCATACCTAGTTCAACTCTTCTTAGGAAACTGAGAAGAACAGTAGCTCCTCTTCAGTCCAATACACTGTACTTGCTGGGAACAGACGGGAGGGTTATTTGCACTGTGTATGGCAATGGGTGCGCAATAGTGACTTTCTTTACCAGAAAACAACTCTTGCTCGTAGGACCAGAAACTGCATGTGATTCCACTCCATTTAGGACTGGGAAACAAACGGTAGGTCGCCTTACAAGAAACACACTGTGCTTTAGAGAAAAGAGCACTCTTCTACTCTACTGTATTTCCTATGGGGTCCAAACAGTGAGCTTGCTCAGAACAAAAGAACTGTGCTTCCTACACACACGGACCATATCTAGTTCAACTCTGCTTAGTAAACTGACAAGAACAGTAGCTCCTATTCAGTCCAATACACTGTACTTGCTGGGAAAAGACGCGAGTGCTATTTTCCTTGAGTAGGGCAATGGCAGCACAATAGTGACATTCCTTACCATAAAACAACTCTTGCTCGTAGGACCAGAAACTCCATGTGATTCAACTCCATTTAGGTCTGGGAAACAAATGCTAGCTCGCCTTACATGAAACACACTCTGCTTTTGAGAAAAGAGCACTCGTCTACTCTACTGTGTTTCCTATGGGGTCCGAACAGTGAGCTTGCTCAGAACAAAAGAACTGTGCTTCCTACACACACGGACCATATGTAGTTCAACTCTGCTTAGGAAACTGACAAGAACAGTAGCTCCTCTTCAGTCTAATACACTGTACTTGCTGGGAACAGACGCGAGTGCTATTTACACTGTGTATGGCAATTGGAGCACAATAGTGACTCTTCTTACCAGAAAACAACTCTTGCTCATAGAACAAAAAATTGCATGTGACTCAACTCCATTTAGGACTGGGAAACAAACTCTAGCTCGCTTTACAAGAAACACACTCTGCTTTAGAGAAAAGAGCACTCTTCTACTCTACTGTGTTTCCTATAGGGCCAGAACAGTGAGCTTGCTCAGAAAAAAAGAACTGTGCTTCCTACACACAGGGGCCATATCTAGTTCAACTCTTCTTAGGAAACTGACAAAAACAGTAGCTCCTCTTCAGTCCAATACACTGTACTTGCTGGGAAGAGACGGGAGGGCTATTTGCACTGTGTATGGCAATGGGAGCACAATAGTGACTTTCCTTACCAGAAAACAACTCTTGCTCGTAGGACCAGAAACTGCATGTGATTCCACTCCATTTAGGAATGGGAAACAAATGCTAGCTCGCCTTAAAAGAAACACACTCTGCTTTTGAGAAAAAAGCACTCTTCTACTCTACTGTGTTTCCTATGGGTTCCGAACAGTGAGCTTGCTCAGAACAAAAAAAGTGTGCTTCCTACACACACGGCCATATCTAGTTCAAGTCTGCTTAGGAACCTGACAAGAACAGTAGATCCTTTTCAGTCCAATACACTGTACTTGCTGGGAAGAGACGCGAGTGCTATTTGCACAGTGTATGGCAATGGGAGCGCAATGTGACTTTCCTTATCAGAAAACAACTCTTGTTCGTAGGACCTGAAACTGCATGTGATTCAACTCCATTTAGGACTGGGAAAGAAACACTAGCTCACCTTACAAGAAACACACTCTGCTTTTGAGAAAAGAGCACTCTTCTACTCTACTGTGTTTCCTATAGGGCCAGAACAGTGTACTTGCTCAGAACAAAAGAACTGTGCTTCCTACACACACGACCATATCTAGTTCAATTCTGCTTAGGAACCTGACAAGAACAGTAGATTCTCTTCAGTCCAATACATTGTACATGTTGGGAACCGACGCCAATGCTATTTGCACTGTGTATGACATTGAGAGCACAATAGTGATTCTTCTTACCAGAAAACAACTCTTGCTCGTAGGACCAGAAACTGCATGGGATTCAACTCCATTTAGGACTGGGAAACAAATGCTAGCTCGCCTACAAGAAACACACTCTGCTTTTGAGAAAAGAGCACTCATCTACTCTACTGGGTTTCCTATGGGGTCCGAACAGTGAGCTTGCTCAGAACAAAAGAACTGTGCTTCCTACACACATGGGCCATATCTAATTCAACTTTGCTTAGATTACTGACAAGAACAGTAGCTACTCTTCAGTCTAATACACTGTACTTGCTGGGAACAGACGCGAGTGCTATTTGTACTCTGTATGGCAATGGGAGCGCAACAGTGACTCTTCTTACCAGAAAACAACTCTTGCTCTTAGGACCACAAACTGCATGTAACTCAACTCCATTTAGGACTGGGAAACAAACGCTAGCTCTGCTCACAAGAACGACACTCTGCTTTTGAGAAAAGAGCACTCTTCTACTCTACTGTGTTTCCTATAGGGCCAGAACAGTGAGCTTGCTCAGAACATAATAACTGTGCTTCCTAAACACACAGGCCATATCTAGTTCAACTCTGCTTAGGAAACTGACAAGAACAGCAGCTCCTCTTCAGTCCAATACTCTGTACATGCATGGAACAGATGCCAGTGCTATTTGCACTGTTTATGGCAATGGGAGCGCAATAGTGACTCTTCTTACCAGAAAAATCTCTTGCTCGTAGGACCAGAAACTGAACGGGATTCAATTCCGTTTCTGACTGGGAAACAAACACTAGCTCGCCTTTCAATAAACACACACTGCTTTTGAGAAAAGAGCACTCTTCTACTCTACTGTGTTTCCTTTGGGGTCCAAACAGTGAGCTTGCTCAGAACAAAAGAACTGTGCTTTCTACACACATGGCCATATCTAGTTCAATTCTGTGTAGGAACCTGACAAGAACAGTAGATCCTCTTCAGTCCAATACACTGTACTTCCTGGGATCAGATGCCAGTGCTATTTGCCCTGTGTATGACAATGGGAGCGCAATAGTGACTCTTCTTACCAGAAAACAACTTTTGCTCGTAGGACCAGAAACTGCATGGGATTCAACTCCATTTAGGACTGGGAAACAAACTCTAGCTCGCCTTACAAGAAACACACTCTGCTTTTGAGAAAAGAGCACTCTTCTACTCTACTGTGTTTCCTATGGGGTCCGAACAGTGAGCTTGCTCAGAACAAAAGAACTGTGCTTCCTACACACACGGCCATATCTAGTTCAATTCTGCTTAGGAACCTGACAATAACAGTAGATCCTCTTCAGTCCGATACACTGTACTTGCTGGGAAAAGACGCGAGTGCTATTTGCCCTGTGTATGGCAATGGGAGCGCAATAGTGACTTTCCTTACCAGAAAAAAACTCTTGTTCGTAGGACCAGAAACTGCATGTGATTCAACTCCATTTAGGACTAGGGAACAAACGCTAGCTCGCCTTACAAGAAACACACTCTGCTTTTGAGAAAAGAGCACATTTCTACTCTACTGTGTTTCCTATAGGGCCAGAACAGTGACCTTGCTCAGAACATAAGAACTGTGCTTCCTACACACACGGGCCTTATCTAGTTCAACTCTGCTTAGGAAACTGACAAGAACAGTAGCTCCTCTTCAGTCCGATACACTGTACTTGCAGGGAACAGACGGGAGTGCTATTTGCACTGTGTATGGCAATGTGAGCACAATAGTGACTTTCCTTACCAGAAAACAACTCTTGCTCGTAGGACCAGAAACTGCATGTGATTCAACTCCATTTAGGGCTGGGAAACAAACGCTAGATCGCCTTACAAGAAACACACTCTCCTTTTGGGAAAAGAGCACTCCTCTACTCTACTTTGTTTCCTATGGGGTCCGAACAGTGAGCTTGCTCAGAACAAAAAAAAACTATGCTTCGTACACACACGGCCATATCTAGTTCAACTCTGCTTAGGAACCTGACAAGAACAGTAGATCCTCTTCAGTCCAATACACTGTACTTGCTGGGAACAGACGCGAGTGCTATTTGCACAGTGTATGGCAATGGGAGCGCAATGTGACTTTAATTACCAAAAAACAACTCTTGTTCTTAGGACCTGAAACTGCATGTGATTCAACTCCATTTAGGACTGGGAAACAAACACTAGTTCGCCTTACAAGAAACACACTCTGCTTTAGAGGAAAGAGCACTCTTCTACTCTACTGTGTTTCCTATAGGGCCAGAACAGTGAGCTTGCTCATAACATAAGAACTCGCTTCTTACACACGGGCCATATCTAGTTCAACTCTGCTTAGGAAACTGACAAGAACAGTAGCTCCTCTTCAGTCCCATACACTGTACTTGCTGGGAACAGACGGGAGTGCTATTTTCACTGTATATGGCAATGGGAGCGCAATAGTGACTTTCCTTACCAGAAAACAACTCTTGCTCGTAGGACCAGAAACTGCATGTGATTCAACTCCATTTAGGACTGGGAAACAAACACTAGTTCGCCTTACAAGAAACACACTCTGCATTAGAGAAAAGAGCACTCTTCTACCCTACTGTGTTTCCTATAGGGCCAGAACAGTGAGCTTGCTCAGAACAAAAGAACTGTGCTTCCTACACATGGGCCATATCTAGTTCAACTCTGCTTAAGAAACTGACAAGAACAGTAGCTCCTATTCAGTCCGATACACTGTACTTTCTGGGAACCGACGCGAGTGCTACTTGCACTGTGTGTGGCAATGGGAGCACAATAGTGACTTTCCTTACCAGAAAACAACTCTTGCTCGTAGGACCAGAAACTGCATGTGATTCAACTCCATTTAGGACTGGGAAACAAATGCTAGCTCGCCTTACATGAAACACACTCTGCTTTTGAGAAAAGAGCACTCTTCTGCTCTACTGTGTTTCCTATGGGGTCTGAACAGTGAGCTTGCTCAGAACAAAAGAACTGTGCTTCCTACACACACGGGCCATATCTAGTTCAACACTGCTTAGGAAACTGACAAGAACAGTAGCTCCTCTTCAGTCCAATACACTTTACTTGCGGGGAACAGACGCGAGCGCTATTTTCACTGTGTATGGCAATTGGAGCACAATAGTGACTAGTCTTACCAGAAAACAACTCTTGCTCGTAGGACAAAAAACTGCATGTGACTCAACTACATTTAGGACTGGGAAACAAACGCTAGCTCGCCTTACAAGAAACACACTCTGCTTTAGAGAAAAGAGCACTCTTCTACTCTACTGTGTTTCCTATAGGGCCAGAACAGTGAGCTTGCTCATAACATAAGAACTCGCTTCTTACACACACGGGCCATATCTAGTTCAACACTGCTTAGGAAACTGACAAGAACAGAGCTCCTCTTCAGTCCAATACACTTTACTTGCGGGGAACAGACGCGAGTGCTATTTTCACTGTGTATGGCAATTGGAGCACAATAGTGACTAGTCTTACCAGAAAACAACTCTTGCTCGTAGGACAAAAAACTGCATGTGACTCAACTACATTTAGGACTGGGAAACAAACGCTAGCTCGCCTTACAAGAAACACACTCTGCTTTAGAGAAAAGAGCACTCTTCTACTCTACTGTGTTTCCTATAGGGCCAGAACAGTGAGCTTGCTCATAACATGAGAACTCGCTTCTTACACACACGGGCCATATCTAGTTCAACTCTGCTTAGGAACCTGATAAGAACAGTAGCTCCTCTTCAGTCCAATACACTGTACTTGCTGGGAACAGACACATGTGCTATTTGCACTGTGTATGGCAATGGGAGCACAATAATGACTTTCCTTACCAGAAAATATTTCTTGCTCGTAGGACCAGAAACTGTCTGTGATTCACCTCCATTTAGGATTGGGAAACAAACGCGAGCTCGCCTTACAAGAAACACACTCTGCTTTAGAGAAAAGAGCACTCTTCTACTCTACTGTGTTTCCTATAGGGCCAGAACAGTGAGCTTGCTCATAACATGAGAACTCGCTTCTTACACACACGGGCCATATCTAGTTCAACTCTGCTTAGGAACCTGATAAGAACAGTAGCTCCTCTTCAGTCCAATACACTGTACTTGCTGGGAACAGACACATGTGCTATTTGCACTGTGTATGGCAATGGGAGCACAATAATGACTTTCCTTACCAGAAAATATTTCTTGCTCGTAGGACCAGAAACTGTCTGTGATTCACCTCCATTTAGGATTGGGAAACAAACGCGAGCTCGCCTTACAAGAAACACACTCTGCTTTAGAGAAAAGAGCACTCTTCTACTCTACTGTGTTTCCTGTAGGACCAGAACAGTGGGCTTGTTCAGAACATAATAACTGTGCTTCCTAAACACACGGCCATATCTATTTCAACTCTGCTTAGGAAACTGACAAGAACAGCAGCTCCTCTTCAGTCCGATACACTGTACTTGCTGAGAACAGACACGAGTGCTATGTGCACTGTGTATGGCAATTGGAGCACAATAGTGACTCGTCTTACCAGAAAACAACTATTGCTTGTAGGACCAAAAACTGCATGTGACTCAACTCCATTTAGGACTGGGAAACAAACTCTTGCTCACCTTACAAGAAACACACTCTGCTTTTGAGAAAAGAGCACTCTTCTACTCTACTGTGTTTCCTATAGGGCCAGAACAGTTAGCTTGCTCAGAACAAATGAACTGTGCTTCCTGGACACACGGGCCATATCTAGTTCAACTCTGCTTAGGAAACTGAGAAGAACAGTAGCTCCTCTTCAGTCCAATACACTGTACTTGCTGGGAACAGACGCGAGTGATATTTGCACAGTGTATGGCAACGGGAGCGCAATGTGACTTTCCTTACCAGAAAACAACTCTTGTTCGTAGGACCAGAAACTACTTGTGATTCAACTCCATTTAGGACTAGGAAACAAACGCTAGCTTGCCTTACAAGAAACACGCTCTGCTTTTGAGAAAAGAGCCCTCATCTACTCTACTGTGTTTCCTATGGGGTCCGAACAGTGAGCTTGCTCAGAACAAACGAACTGTGCTTCCTACACACACGGCCTTATCTAGCTCAAGTTTGCTTAGGAACCTGACAAGATCAGTAGATCCTCCTCAGTCCAATACACTGTACTTGCTGGGAACAGACGCCAGTGCTATTTGTCCTGTGTATGGCAATGGCAGCACAATAGTGACTCTTCTTACCATAAAACCACTCTTGGTCGTAGGACCAGAAACTGCATGTGATTCAACTCCATTTAGGACTGGGAAACAAACACTAGCTCGCCTTACAAGAAACACACTCTGCATTAGAGAAAAGAGCACTCTTCTACTCTACTGTGTTTCCTATAGGGCCAGAACAGTGAGCTTGCTCAGAACAAAAGAACTGTGCTTCCTATACATGGGCCATATCTAGTTCAACTCTGCTTATGAAACTGACAAGAACAGTAGCTCCTCTTCAGTCCGATACACTGTACTTTCTGGGAACAGACGCGAGTGCTATTTGCACTGTGTATGGAAATGGGAGCACAATAGTGACTTTCCTTACCAGAAAACAACTCTTGCTCGTAGTATCAGAAACTGCATGTGATTCAACTCCATTTAGGACTGGGAAACAAATGCTAGCTCGCCTTACATGAAACACACTCTGCTTTTGAGAAAAGAGCACTCTTCTACTCTACTGTGTTTCCTATGGGGTCCGAACAGTGAGCTTGCTCAGAACAAAAGAACTATGCTTCCTACACACAATTGCCATATCTAGTTCAACTCTGCTTAGGAAACTGACAAGAACAGTAGCTCCTCTTCAGTCCAATACACTGTACTTGCGGGGAACAGACGCGAGTGCTATTTGCACTGTGTATGGCAATTGGAGCACAATAGTGACTCGTCTTACCAGAAAACAACTCTTGCTGGTAGGACCAAAAACTGCATGTGACTCAACTCCATTTAGGACTGGGAAACAAATGCTAGCTCGACTTCCAAGAAACACACTCTGTTTTTGAGAAAAGAGCACTCTTCTACTCTACTGTGCTTCCTATAGTGCCAGAACAGTGAGCTTGCTCAGAAAAAAAGAACTGTGCATCCTACACAAACGGGCCATACCTAGTTCAACTCTTCTTAGGAAACTGAGAAGAACAGTAGCTCCTCTTCAGTCCAATACACTGTACTTGCTGGGAACAGACGGGAGGGTTATTTGCACTGTGTATGGCAATGGGTGCGCAATAGTGACTTTCTTTACCAGAAAACAACTCTTGCTCGTAGGACCAGAAACTGCATGTGATTCCACTCCATTTAGGACTGGGAAACAAACGGTAGGTCGCCTTACAAGAAACACACTGTGCTTTAGAGAAAAGAGCACTCTTCTACTCTACTGTATTTCCTATGGGGTCCAAACAGTGAGCTTGCTCAGAACAAAAGAACTGTGCTTCCTACACACACGGACCATATCTAGTTCAACTCTGCTTAGTAAACTGACAAGAACAGTAGCTCCTATTCAGTCCAATACACTGTACTTGCTGGGAACAGACGCGAGTGCTATTTACACTGTGTATGGCAATTGGAGCACAATAGTGACTCTTCTTACCAGAAAACAACTCTTGCTCATAGAACAAAAAATTGCATGTGACTCAACTCCATTTAGGACTGGGAAACAAACTCTAGCTCGCTTTACAAGAAACACACTCTGCTTTAGAGAAAAGAGCACTCTTCTACTCTACTGTGTTTCCTATAGGGCCAGAACAGTGAGCTTGCTCAGAAAAAAAGAACTGTGCTTCCTACACACAGGGGCCATATCTAGTTCAACTCTTCTTAGGAAACTGACAAGAACAGTAGCTCCTCTTCAGTCCAATACACTGTACTTGCTGGGAAGAGACGGGAGGGCTATTTGCACTGTGTATGGCAATGGGAGCACAATAGTGACTTTCCTTACCAGAAAACAACTCTTGCTCGTAGGACCAGAAACTGCATGTGATTCCACTCCATTTAGGAATGGGAAACAAATGCTAGCTCGCCTTAAAAGAAACACACTCTGCTTTTGAGAAAAAAGCACTCTTCTACTCTACTGTGTTTCCTATGGGGTCCGAACAGTGAGCTTGCTCAGAACAAAAAAAGTGTGCTTCCTACACACACGGCCATATCTAGTTCAAGTCTGCTTAGGAACCTGACAAGAACAGTAGATCCTTTTCAGTCCAATACACTGTACTTGCTGGGAACAGACGCGAGTGCTATTTGCACAGTGTATGGCAATGGGAGCGCAATGTGACTTTCCTTATCAGAAAACAACTCTTGTTCGTAGGACCTGAAACTGCATGTGATTCAACTCCATTTAGGACTGGGAAAGAAACACTAGCTCACCTTACAAGAAACACACTCTGCTTTTGAGAAAAGAGCACTCTTCTACTCTACTGTGTTTCCTATAGGGCAGAACAGTGTACTTGCTCAGAACAAAAGAACTGTGCTTCCTACACACACGACCATATCTAGTTCAATTCTGCTTAGGAACCTGACAAGAACAGTAGATTCTCTTCAGTCCAATACATTGTACATGTTGGGAACCGACGCCAATGCTATTTGCACTGTGTATGACATTGAGAGCACAATAGTGATTCTTCTTACCAGAAAACAACTATTGCTCGTAGGACCAGAAACTGCATGGGATTCAACTCCATTTAGGACTGGGAAACAAATGCTAGCTCGCCTACAAGAAACACACTCTGCTTTTGAGAAAAGAGCACTCATCTACTCTACTGGGTTTCCTATGGGGTCCGAACAGTGAGCTTGCTCAGAACAAAAGAACTTTGCTTCCTACACACATGGGCCATATCTAATTCAACTTTGCTTAGATTACTGACAAGAACAGTAGCTACTCTTCAGTCTAATACACTGTACTTGCTGGGAACAGACGCGAGTGCTATTTGTACTCTGTATGGCAATGGGAGCGCAACAGTGACTCTTCTTACCAGAAAACAACTCTTGCTCTTAGGACCACAAACTGCATGTAACTCAACTCCATTTAGGACTGGGAAACAAACACTAGCTCTGCTCACAAGAACGACACTCTGCTTTTGAGAAAAGAGCACTCTTCTACTCTACTGTGTTTCCTATAGGGCCAGAACAGTGAGCTTGCTCAGAACATAATAACTGTGCTTCCTAAACACACAGGCCATATCTAGTTCAACTCTGCTTAGGAAACTGACAAGAACAGCAGCTCCTCTTCAGTCCAATACTCTGTACATGCATGGAACAGATGCCAGTGCTATTTGCACTGTTTATGGCAATGGGAGCGCAATAGTGACTCTTCTTACCAGAAAAATCTCTTGCTCGTAGGACCAGAAACTGAACGGGATTCAATTCCATTTCTGACTGGGAAACAAACACTAGCTCGCCTTTCAATAAACACACACTGCTTTTGAGAAAAGAGCACTCTTCTACTCTACTGTGTTTCCTTTGGGGTCCAAACAGTGAGCTTGCTCAGAACAAAAGAACTGTGCTTTCTACACACATGGCCATATCTAGTTCAATTCTGCGTAGGAACCTGACAAGAACAGTAGATCCTCTTCAGTCCAATACACTGTACTTCCTGGGATCAGATGCCAGTGCTATTTGCCCTGTGTATGACAATGGGAGCGCAATAGTGACTCTTCTTACCAGAAAACAACTTTTGCTCGTAGGACCAGAAACTGCATGGGATTCAACTCCATTTAGGACTGGGAAACAAACTCTAGCTCGCCTTACAAGAAACACACTCTGCTTTTGAGAAAAGAGCACTCTTCTACTCTACTGTGTTTCCTATGGGTTCCGAACAGTGAGCTTGCTCAGAACAAAAGAACTGTGCTTCCTACACACACGGCCATATCTAGTTCAATTCTGCTTAGGAACCTGACAAGAACAGTAGATCCTCTTCAGTCCGATACACTGTACTTGCTGGGAAAAGACGCGAGTGCTATTTGCCCTGTGTATGGCAATGGGAGCGCAATAGTGACTTTCCTTACCAGAAAAAAACTCTTGTTCGTAGGACCAGAAACTGCATGTGATTCAACTCCATTTAGGACTAGGGAACAAACGCTAGCTCGCCTTACAAGAAACACACTCTGCTTTTGAGAAAAGAGCACATTTCTACTCTACTGTGTTTCCTATAGGGCCAGAACAGTGACCTTGCTCAGAACATAAGAACTGTGCTTCCTACACACACGGGCCTTATCTAGTTCAACTCTGCTTAGGAAACTGACAAGAACAGTAGCTCCTCTTCAGTCCGATACACTGTACTTGCAGGGAACAGACAGGAGTGCTATTTGCACTGTGTATGGCAATGTGAGCACAATAGTGACTTTCCTTACCAGAAAACAACTCTTGCTCGTAGGACCAGAAACTGCATGTGATTCAACTCCATTTAGGGCTGGGAAACAAACGCTAGCTCGCCTTACAAGAAACACACTCTCCTTTTGGGAAAAGAGCACTCCTCTACTCTACTTTGTTTCCTATGGGGTCCGAACAGTGAGCTTGCTCAGAACAAAAAAATACTGTGCTTCGTACACACACGGCCATATCTAGTTCAACTCTGCTTAGGAACCTGACAAGAACAGTAGATCCTCTTCAGTCCAATACACTGTACTTGCTGGGAACAGACGCGAGTGCTATTTGCACAGTGTATGGCAATGGGAGCGCAATGTGACTTTAATTACCAAAAAACAACTCTTGTTCTTAGGACCTGAAACTGCATGTGATTCAACTCCATTTAGGACTGGGAAACAAACACTAGTTCGCCTTACAAGAAACACACTCTGCTTTAGAGAAAAGAGCACTCTTCTACTCTACTGTGTTTCCTATAGGGCCAGAACAGTGAGCTTGCTCATAACATAAGAACTCGCTTCTTACACACACGGGCCATATCTAGTTCAACTCTGCTTAGGAAACTGACAAGAACAGTAGCTCCTCTTCAGTCCCATACACTGTACTTGCTGGGAACAGACGGGAGTGCTATTTTCACTGTATATGGCAATGGGAGCGCAATAGTGACTTTCCTTACCAGAAAACAACTCTTGCTCGTAGGACCAGAAACTGCATGTGATTCAACTCCATTTAGGACTGGGAAACAAACACTAGTTCGCCTTACAAGAAACACACTCTGCATTAGAGAAAAGAGCACTCTTCTACCCTACTGTGTTTCCTATAGGGCCAGAACAGTGAGCTTGCTCAGAACAAAAGAACTGTGCTTCCTACACATGGGCCATATCTAGTTCAACTCTGCTTAAGAAACTGACAAGAACAGTAGCTCCTATTCAGTCCGATACACTGTACTTTCTGGGAACCGATGCGAGTGCTACTTGCACTGTGTGTGGCAATGGGAGCACAATAGTGACTTTCCTTACCAGAAAACAACTCTTGCTCGTAGGACCAGAAACTGCATGTGATTCAACTCCATTTAGGACTGGGAAACAAATGCTAGCTCGCCTTACATGAAACACACTCTGCTTTTGAGAAAAGAGCACTCTTCTGCTCTACTGTGTTTCCTATGGGGACTGAACAGTGAGCTTGCTCAGAACAAAAGAACTGTGCTTCCTACACACACGGGCCATATCTAGTTCAACACTGCTTAGGAAACTGACAAGAACAGTAGCTCCTCTTCAGTCCAATACACTTTACTTGCGGGGAACAGACGCGAGCGCTATTTTCACTGTGTATGGCAATTGGAGCACAATAGTGACTAGTCTTACCAGAAAACAACTCTTGCTCGTAGGACAAAAAACTGCATGTGACTCAACTACATTTAGGACTGGGAAACAAACGCTAGCTCGCCTTACAAGAAACACACTCTGCTTTAGAGAAAAGAGCACTCTTCTACTCTACTGTGTTTCCTATAGGGCCAGAACAGTGAGCTTGCTCATAACATAAGAACTCGCTTCTTACACACACGGGCCATATCTAGTTCAACACTGCTTAGGAAACTGACAAGAACAGAGCTCCTCTTCAGTCCAATACACTTTACTTGCGGGGAACAGACACGAGTGCTATTTTCACTGTGTATGGCAATTGGAGCACAATAGTGACTAGTCTTACCAGAAAACAACTCTTGCTCATAGGACAAAAAACTGCATGTGACTCAACTACATTTAGGACTGGGAAACAAACGCTAGCTCGCCTTACAAGAAACACACTCTGCTTTAGAGAAAAGAGCACTCTTCTACTCTACTGTGTTTCCTATAGGGCCAGAACAGTGAGCTTGCTCATAACATGAGAACTCGCTTCTTACACACACGGGCCATATCTAGTTCAACTCTGCTTAGGAACCTGATAAGAACAGTAGCTCCTCTTCAGTCCAATACACTGTACTTGCTGGGAACAGACACATGTGCTATTTGCACTGTGTATGGCAATGGGAGCACAATAATGACTTTCCTTACCAGAAAATATTTCTTGCTCGTAGGACCAGAAACTGTCTGTGATTCAACTCCATTTAGGACTGGGAAACAAACGCGAGCTCGCCTTACAAGAAACACACTCTGCTTTAGAGAAAAGAGCACTCTTCTACTCTACTGTGTTTCCTGTAGGACCAGAACAGTGGGCTTGTTCAGTACATAATAACTGTGCTTCCTAAACACACGGCCATATCTATTTCAACTCTGCTTAGGAAACTGACAAGAACAGCAGCTCCTCTTCAGTCCGATACACTGTACTTGCTGAGAACAGACACGAGTGCTATGTGCACTGTGTATGGCAATTGGAGCACAATAGTGACTCGTCTTACCAGAAAACAACTATTGCTCGTAGGACCAAAAACTGCATGTGACTCAACTCCATTTAGGACTGGGAAACAAACTCTTGCTCACCTTACAAGAAACACACTCTGCTTTTGAGAAAAGAGCACTCTTCTACTCTACTGTGTTTCCTATAGGGCCAGAACAGTTAGCTTGCTCAGAACAAATGAACTGTGCTTCCTGGACACACGGGCCATATCTAGTTCAACTCTGCTTAGGAAACTGAGAAGAACAGTAGCTCCTCTTCAGTCCAATACACTGTACTTGCTGGGAACAGACGCGAGTGATATTTGCACAGTGTATGGCAACGGGAGCGCAATGTGACTTTCCTTACCAGAAAACAACTCTTGTTCGTAGGACCAGAAACTACTTGTGATTCAACTCCATTTAGGACTAGGAAACAAACGCTAGCTTGCTTTACAAGAAACACACTCTGCTTTTGAGAAAAGAGCCCTCATCTACTCTACTGTGTTTCCTATGGGGTCCGAACAGTGAGCTTGCTCAGAACAAACGAACTGTGCTTCCTACACACACGGCCATATCTAGTTCAAGTCTGCTTAGGAACCTGACAAGATCAGTAGATCCTCCTCAGTCCAATACACTGTACTTGCTGGGAACAGACGCCAGTGCTATTTGTCCTGTGTATGGCAATGGCAGCACAATAGTGACTCTTCTTACCATAAAACCACTCTTGGTCGTAGGACCAGAAACTGCATGTGATTCAACTCCATTTAGGACTGGGAAACAAACACTAGCTCGCCTTACAAGAAACACACTCTGCATTAGAGAAAAGAGCACTCTTCTACTCTACTGTGTTTCCTATAGGGCCAGAACAGTGAGCTTGCTCAGAACAAAAGAACTGTGCTTCCTACACATGGGCCATATCTAGTTCAACTCTGCTTAGGAAACTGACAAGAACAGTAGCTCCTCTTCAGTCCGATACACTGTACTTTCTGGGAACAGACGCGAGTGCTATTTGCACTGTGTATGGAAATGGGAGCACAATAGTGACTTTCCTTACCAGAAAACAACTCTTGCTCGTAGTATCAGAAACTGCATGTGATTCAACTCCATTTAGGACTGGGAAACAAATGCTAGCTCGCCTTACATGAAACACACTCTGCTTTTGAGAAAAGAGCACTCTTCTACTCTACTGTGTTTCCTATGGGGTCCGAACAGTGAGCTTGCTCAGAACAAAAGAACTATGCTTCCTACACAATTGCCATATCTAGTTCAACTCTGCTTAGGAAACTGACAAGAACAGTAGCTCCTCTTCAGTCCAATACACTTTACTTGCGGGGAACAGACGCGAGTGCTATTTGCACTGTGTATGGCAATTGGAGCACAATAGTGACTCGTCTTACCAGAAAACAACTCTTGCTGGTAGGACCAAAAACTGCATGTGACTCAACTCCATTTAGGACTGGGAAACAAATGCTAGCTCGACTTCCAAGAAACACACTCTGTTTTTGAGAAAAGAGCACTCTTCTACTCTACTGTGCTTCCTATAGTGCCAGAACAGTGAGCTTGCTCAGAAAAAAAGAACTGTGCATCCTACACAAACGGGCCATACCTAGTTCAACTCTTCTTAGGAAACTGAGAAGAACAGTAGCTCCTCTTCAGTCCAATACACTGTACTTGCTGGGAACAGACGGGAGGGTTATTTGCACTGTGTATGGCAATGGGTGCGCAATAGTGACTTTCTTTACTAGAAAACAACTCTTGCTCGTAGGACCAGAAACTGCATGTGATTCCACTCCATTTAGGACTGGGAAACAAACGGTAGGTCGCCTTACAAGAAACACACTGTGCTTTAGAGAAAAAGCACTCTTCTACTCTACTGTATTTCCTATGGGGTCCAAACAGTGAGCTTGCTCAGAACAAAAGAACTGTGCTTCCTACACACACGGACCATATCTAGTTCAACTCTGCTTAGTAAACTGACAAGAACAGTAGCTCCTATTCAGTCCAATACACTGTACTTGCTGGGAAAAGACGCGAGTGCTATTTTCCTTGAGTAGGGCAATGGGAGCACAATAGTGACATTCCTTACCATAAAACAACTCTTGCTCGTAGGACCAGAAACTCCATGTGATTCAACTCCATTTAGGTCTGGGAAACAAATGCTAGCTCGCCTTACATGAAACACACTCTGCTTTTGAGAAAAGAGCACTCGTCTACTCTACTGTGTTTCCTATGGGGTCCGAACAGTGAGCTTGCTCAGAACAAAAGAACTGTGCTTCCTACACACAAGGGCCATATCTAGTTCAACTCTGCTTAGGAAACTGACAAGAACAGTAGCTCTTCTTCAGTCCAATACACTGTACTTGCGGGGAAGAGACACGCGTGCTATTTGCACTGTGTATGGCAATTGGAGCACAATAGTGACTCTTCTTAACAGAAAACAACTCTTGCTCATAGGACCAGAAACTGCATGTGATTCAACTCCATTTAGGACTGGGAAACAAACGCTAGCTCGCCTTACAAGAAACACACTCTGCTTTTGATAAAAGAGCACTCTTCTACTCTACTGTGTTTCCTATAGGGTCCGAACAGTGAGCTTGCTCAGAACAAAAGAACTGTGCTTCCTACACACACGGCCATATCTAGTTCAAGTCTGCTTAGGAACCTGACAAGAACAGTAGATCCTCTTCAGTCCAATACACTGTACTTGCTGGGAACAGACGCCAGTGCTATTTGTCCTGTGTATGGCAATGGCAGCGCAATAGTGACTGTTCTTATCATAAAACAAGTCTTGCTCATGGACCAGAAACTGCATGTGATTCAACTCCATTTAGGACTGGGAAACAAAAGCTAGCTCGCTTTACAAGAAACACACTCTGCTTTTGAGAAAAGAGCACTCTTCTACTCTACTGTGTTTCCTATGGGGTACGAACAGTGAGCTTGCTCAGAACAAAAGAACTGTGCTTCCTACACACACGGGCCATATCTACTTCAACTCTGCTTAGGAAACTGACAAGAACAATAGCTCCTCTTCGGTCAGATACACTGTACTTGCTGGGAACAGACGCGAGTGCTATATGCACTGTGTATGGCAATGGGAGCGCAATAGTGACTTTCCTTACCAGAAAACAACTCTTGCTCATAGGACCAGAAACTGCATGTGATTCAACTCCATTTAGGACTGAGAAACAAATGCTAGCTCGTCTTACATGAAACACACTCTTTTTTTGAGAAAAGAGCACTCTTCTACTCTACTGTGTTTCCTATGGGGTACGAACAGTGAGCTTGCTCAGAACAAAAGAACTGTGCTTCCTACACACACGCGCCATATGTAGTTCAACTCTGCTTAGGAAACTGACAAGAACAGTAGCTCCTCTTCAGTCCGATACACTGTACTTGCTGGGAACAGACGCGAGTGCTATTTGCACTGTGTATGGCAATGGGAGCGCAATAGTGACTTTCCTTACCAGAAAACAACTCTTGCTCATAGGACCAGAAACTGCATGTGATTCAACTCCATATGGGACTGGGAAACAAACGCTAGCTCTCCTTACAAGAAACACACTCTGCTTTTGAGAAAAGAGCACTCTTCTACTCTACTGTGTTTCCTATGGAGTCCGAACACTGAACTTGCTCAGAACAAAAGAACTGTGCTTCCTACACACACGGCCATATCTATTTCAAGTCTGATTAGGAACCTGACAAGAACAGTAGATCCTCTTCAGTCCAATACACTGTACTTGCTGGGAACAGACGCCAGTGCTATTTGTCCTGTGTATGGCAATGGCAGCGCAAAGTGACTCTTCTTACCATAAAACAACTCTTGCTGATAGGACTAGAAACTGCATGTGATTAAACTCCATTTAGGAATGGGAAACAAACGCTAGCTTGCCTTAAAAGAAACACACTCTGCTTTTGAGAATAAAGCACTCTTCTACTCTACTGTGTTTCCTATGGGGTCCAAAGAGTGAGCTTGCTCAGAACAAAAAAACTGTGCTTCCTACACACACGGCCATATCTAGTTCAAGTCTGCTTAGGAACCTGAGAAGAACAGTAGCTCCTCTTCAGTCCGATACACTGTACTTGCTGGGAACAGACGCGAGTGCTATTTGCACTGTGTGTGGCAATGGGAGCGCAATAGTGACTTTCCTTACCAAAAAACAACTCTTGCTCTTAGGACCAGAAACTGCATTTGATTCAACTCCATATGGGATTGGGAAACAAACGCTAGCTCTCCTTACAAGAAACACAATCTGCTTTTGAGAAAAGAGCACTCTTCTACTCTACTGTGTTTCCTATAGGGCCAGAACAGTGAGCTTGCTCAGAACAAAAGAACCGTGCTTCCTACACACACGGCCATATCTAGTTCAACTCTGCTTAGGAACCTGACAAGAACAGTAGATCCTCTTTAGTCCAATACACTGTACATGCTGGGAACAGACGCGTGTGCTATTTGCCCTGTGTATGACAATGGGAGCACAATAGTGACTCTTCTTACCAGAAAACAACTCTTGCTCGTAGGACCAGAAACTGCATGTGATACAACTCCACTTAGGAGTGGGAAACAAACACTAACTCGCCTTACAAGAAACACACTCTGATTTAGAGAAAAAAGCACTCTTCTACTCTATTGTATTTCCTAAGAGGTCCGAACAGTGAACTTGCTCAGAACAAAAGAACTGTGCTTCCTACACACACGGCCATATCTAGTTCAATTCTGCTTAGGAACCTGACAAGAACAGTAGATCCTCTTCAGTCCAATACACTGTACTGCTGGGAACAGACAACAGTGCTATTTGTCCTGTGTATGGCAATGGCAGCACAATAGTGACTCTTCTTACCATAAAACAACTCTTGCTCGTAGGACCAGAAACTGCATGTAATTCAACTCCATTTAGGACTGGGAAACAAACACTAGCTCGCCTTACAAGAAACACACTCTGCTTTAGAGAAAAGAGCACTCTTCTACTCTACTGTGTTTCCTATAGGGCCAGAACAGTGAGCTAGCTCAGAACAAAAGAACTGTGCTTCCTACACTCGGGCCATATCTAGTTCAACTCTGCTTAGGAAACTGACAAGAACAGTAGCTCCTAATCAGTCCAATACACTGTACTTGAAGGGAACAGACGCGAGTACTATTTGCACTGTGTATGGCATTTGGAGCACAATAGTGACTCTTCTTACCAGAAAACAACTCTTGCTCGTAGGACCAAAAACTGCATGTGACTCCACTCCATTTAGGACTGGGAAACAAACGCGAGCTCACCTTACAAGAAAAACACTCTGCTTTAGAGAAAAGAGCACTCTTCTACTCTACTGTGTTTCCTATGGGGTCCAAACAGTGAGCTTGCTCAGAACAAAAGAACTGTGCTTCCTACACACACGGGCCATATCGAGTTCAACTCTGCTTAGGAAACTGACAAGAACAGTAGCTCCTCTTCAGTCCAATACACTGTACTTGCTCGGAACAGACGCGAGAGCTATTTGCACTGTGTATGGCAATTGGAGCACAATAATGACTCGTCTTACCAGAAAACAACTCTTGCTTGTAGGACAAAAAACTGCATGTGACTCAACTCCATTTAGGACTGGGAAACATACACTAGCTCGCCTTCTAAGAAACACACTAGGCTTTTGAGAAAAGAGCACTCTTCTACTTTACTGTTTGCTATGTGTTCCGAACAGTGAGCTTGCTCAGAACAAAAAAACTGTGCTTCCTACAAACATTGCCACATCTACTTCAAGTCTGCTTAGGAACCTGAGAAGAACAGTAGATCCTCTTCAGTCCGATACACTGTACTTGCTGGGAACAGATGGGAGGGCTATTTGTACTGTGTATGGCAATGGGAGCGCAATAGTGACTTTCCTTACCAAAAAACAACTCTTGTTCGTAGGACCAGAAACTGCATGTGATTCCACTCCATTTAGGACTGGGAAACAAACGCTAGCTTGCCTTACAAGAAACACACTCTGCTTTTGAGAAAAGAGCACTCTTCTACTCTACTGTGTTTCCTATGGGGTCCAAACAGCTAGCTTGCTCAGAACAAAAGAACTGTGCTTCCTACACACACCGACCCTATCTAGTTCAACTCTGCTTAGGAAACTGACAAGAACAGTAGCTCCTCTTCAGTCCGATACACTGTATTTGCTGGGAACAGACGCGAGTGCTATTTGCACTGTGTATGGCAATGGGAGCTCAATAGTTACTTTCCTTACCAGAAAACAGCTCTTGCTCATAGGAACAGAAACTGCATGGGATTCAACTCCATTTAGGACTGGGAAACAAACGCTAGCTCGCCTTACAAGAAACACACTCTGCTTTTGAGAAAAGAGCACAATTCTACTCTACTGTGTTTCCTATGGGGTCCGAAAAGTGAGCTAGCTCAGAACAAAAGAACTGTGCTTCCTACACACACCGACCATATCTAGTTCAACTCTGCTAAGGACACTGACAAGATCAGTAGCTCCTCTTCAGTCCGATACACTGTATTTGCTGGGAACAGACGCGAGTGCTCTTTGCACTGTGTATGGCAATGGGAGCTCAATAGTTACTTTCCTTACCAGAAAACAACTCTTGCTTGTAGGAACAGAAACTGCATGGGATTCAACTCCATTTAGGACTGGGAAACAAACGCTAGGTCGCCTTACAAGAAACACACTTGCTTTTGAGAAAAGAGCACAATTCTACTCTACTGTGTTTCCTATGGGGTCCGAACAGTGAGCTTTCTCAGAACAAAAGAACTGAGCTTCCTACACACACGGCCATATCTAGTTCAATTCTGCTTAGGAACCTGACAAGAACAGTAGATCCTCTTCAGTCCAATACACTGTACTTGCTGGGACAAACGCCAGTGCTATTTGTCCTGTGTATGGCAATGGCAGCACAATATTGACTCTTCTTACCAGAAAACAACTCTTGCTCGTAGGACCAGAAACTGCATGTGATTCAGGTCCATTTAGGACTGGGAAACAAACGCTAGCTCACCTTACAAGAAACACACTCTGCTTTAGAGAAAAGAGCAGTCTTCTACTCTACTGTGTTTCCTATAGGGCCAGAACAGTGAGCTTGCTCAGAACAAAAGAACTGTGCTTCCCTCACACGGGCCATATCTAGTTCAACTCTGCTTAGGAAACTGAGAAGAACAGTAGCTCCTATTCAGTCCAATACACTGTACTTGCTGGGAACAGACGCGTGTGCTATTTGCACTGTGTATGGCATTTGGAGCGCAATAGTGACTCTTCTTACCAGAAAACAACTCTTGCTCGTAGGACCAAAAACTGCCTGTGACAACTCCATTTTCGACTGGGAAACAAACGCGAGCTTGCCTTACTAGAAACACACTCTGCTTTAGAGAATAGAGCACTCTTCTACTCTACTGTGTAACCTATGGGGTCCGAACATAGAGCTTGCTCAGAACAAAAAAACTGTGCTTCCTACACACACGGCCATATCTATTTCAAGTCTGATTAGGAACCTGACAAGAACAGTAGATCCTCTTTCGTCCTATACACTGTACTTGCTGGGAAAAGACGCCAGTGGTATTTGTCCTGTGTATGGCAATGGCAGCGCAATAGTGACTCTTCTTACCAGAAAACAGCTCTTGCTTGTAGGACCAGAAACTGCATGTGATTCAACTCCATTTAGGACTGGGAAACAAACGCTAGCTCGCCTTACAAGAAACACACTCTGCTTTTGAGAAAAGAGCACTCTTCTACTCTACTGTGTTTCCTGTGGGGTCCAAAGAGTGAGCTTGCTCAGAACAAAAGAAATGTGCTTCCTACACACGCGGGACATATCTCGATCAACTCTGCTTAGGAAACTGACAAGAACAGTAGCTCCTCTTCAGTCCGATACACTGTACTTGCTGGGAACAGACGCGAGTGCTATTTGCACTGTGTATGGCAATGGGAGCGCAATAGTGACTTTCCTTACCAAAAAACAACTCTTGCTCTTAGGACCAGAAACTGCATGTGATTCAACCCCATATGGGATTGGGAAACAAACGCTAGCTCGCCTTACAAGAAACACAATCTGCTTTTGAGAAAAGAGCACTCTTCTACTCTACTGTGTTTCCTATAGGGCCAGAACAGTGAGCTTGCTCAGAACAAAAGAACCGTGCTTCCTACACACACGGCCATATCTAGTTCAACTCTGCTTAGGAACCTGACAAGAACAGTAGATCCTCTTTAGTCCAATACACTGTACATGCTGGGAACAGACACGTGTGCTATTTGCCCTGTGTATGACAATGGGAGCACAATAGTGACTCTTCTTACCAGAAAACAACTCTTGCTCGTAGGACCAGAAACTGCATGTAATACAACTCCACTTAGGACTGGGAAACAAACACTAACTCGCCTTACAAGAAACACACTCTGATTTAGAGAAAAAAGCACTCTTCTACTCTATTGTGTTTCCTAGGAGGTCCGAACAGTGAACTTGCTCAGAACAAAAGAACTGTGCTTCCTACACACACGGCCATATCTAGTTCAATTCTGCTTAGGAAACTGACAAGAACAGTAGATCCTCTTCAGTCCAATACACTGTACTGCTGGGAACAGACCACAGTGCTATTTGTCCTGTGTATGGCAATGGCAGCACAATAGTGACTCTTCTTACCATAAAACAACTCTTGCTCGTAGGACCAGAAACTGCATGTGATTCAACTCCATTTAGGACTGGGAAACAAACACTAGCTCGCCTTACAAGAAACACACTCTGCTTTAGAGAAAAGAGCACTCTTCTACTCTACTGTGTTTCCTATAGGGCCAGAACAGTGAGCTAGCTCAGAACAAAAGAACTGTGCTTCCTACACTCGGGCCATATCTAGTTCAACTCTGCTTAGAAAACTGACAAGAACAGTAGCTCCTAATCAGTCCAATACACTGTACTTGAAGGGAACAGACGCGAGTACTATTTGCACTGTGTATGGCATTTGGAGCGCAATAGTGACTCTTCTTACCAGAAAACAACTCTTGCTCGTAGGACCAAAAACTGCATGTGACTCCACTCCATTTAGGACTGGGAAACAAACGCGAGCTCACCTTACAAGAAAAACACTCTGCTTTAGAGAAAAGAGCACTCTTCTACTCTACTGTGTTTCCTATGGGGTCCAAACAGTGAGCTTGCTCAGAACAAAACAACTGTGCTTCCTACACACACGGGCCATATCTCGTTCAACTCTTCTTAGGAAACTGACAAGAACAGTAGCTCCTCTTCAGTCCAATACACTGTACTTGCTGGGAACAGACGCGAGTGCTATTTGCACTGTGTATGGCAATTGGAACACAATAGTGACTCGTCTTACCAGAAAACAACTCTTGATCATAGGACAAAAAACTGCATGTGACTCAACTCCATTTAGTACTGGGTAACAAACACTAGCTCGCCTTCCAAGAAACACACTCTGCTTTTGAGAAAAGAGCACTCTTCTACTCTACTGTGTTTCCTATGAGGTCCGAACAGTGAGCTTGCTCAGAACAAAAAAACCATGCTTCCTACACACATCACCATACCTAGGTCAATTCTGCTTAGGAACCTGACAAGAACAGTAGATCCTCTTCAGTCCAATACACTGTACTGCAGGGAACAGACAACAGTGCTATTTGTACTGTGTATGGCAATGGCAGCACAATAGTGACTCTTCTTACCAGAAAACAACTCTTGCTCGTAGGACGAGAAACTGCATGTGACTCAACTCCATTTAGGACTGGGAAACAAACTCTAGCTCACCTTACAAGAAACACACTCTGCTTTTGAGAAAAGAGCACTCTTCTACTCTACTGTGTTTCCTATAGGGCCAGAACAGTTAGCTTGCTCAGAACAAATGAACTGTGCTTCCTAGACACACGGGCCATATCCAGTTCAACTCTGCTTAGGAAACTGAGAAGAACAGTAGCTCCTCCTCAGTCCAATACACTGTACTTGCTCGGAACAGACGGGAGGGCTATTTGCACTGTGTATGGCAATGGGAGCGCAATAGTTACTTTCCTTACCAGAAAACAACTCTTGCTCGTAGGACCAGAAACTGCATGTGATTCAACTCCATTTAGGACTGGGAAACAAACGTTATCTCGCCTTACAAGAAACACACTGCTTTAGAGAAAAGAGCACTCTTCTACTCTACTGTGTTTCCTATGGGGTCCAAACAGTGAGCTTGCTCAGAACAAAAGAACTGTGCTTCCTACACACACGGACCATATGTAGTTCAACTCTGCTTAGGAAACTGACAAGAACAGTAGCTCCTCTTCAGTCTAATACACTGTACTTGCTGGGAACAGACGCGAGTGCTATTTACACTGTGTATGGCAATTGGAGCACAATAGTGACTCTTCTTACCAGAAAACAACTCTTGCTCATAGAACAAAAAATTGCATGTGACTCAACTCCATTTAGGACTGGGAAACAAACTCTAGCTCGCTTTACAAGAAACACACTCTGCTTTTGAGAAAAGAGCACTCTTCTACTCTTCTGTGTTTCCTATAGGGCCAGAACAGTGAGCTTGATCAGAAAAAAAGAACTGTGCTTCCTACACACAGGGGCCATATCTAGTTCAACTCTTCTTAGGAAACTGACAAGAACAGTAGCTCCTCTTCAGTCCAATACACTGTACTTGCTGGGAAGAGACGGGAGGGCTATTTGCACTGTGTATGGCAATGGGAGCACAATAGTGACTTTCCTTACCAGAAAACAACTCTTGCTCGTAGGACCAGAAACTGCATGTGATTCCACTCCATTTAGGAATGGGAAACAAATGCTAGCTCGCCTTAAAAGAAACACACTCTGCTTTTGAGAAAAAAGCACTCTTCTACTCTACTGTGTTTCCTATGGGGTCCGAACAGTGAGCTTGCTCAGAACAAAAAAAGTGTGCTTCCTACACACACGGCCATATCTAGTTCAAGTCTGCTTAGGAACCTGACAAGAACAGTAGATCCTTTTCAGTCCAATACACTGTACTTGCTGGGAACAGACGCGAGTGCTATTTGCACAGTGTATGGCAATGGGAGCGCAATGTGACTTTCCTTATCAGAAAACAACTCTTGTTCGTAGGACCTGAAACTGCATGTGATTCAACTCCATTTAGGACTGGGAAAGAAACACTAGCTCACCTTACAAGAAACACACTCTGCTTTTGAGAAAAGAGCACTCTTCTACTCTACTGTGTTTCCTATAGGGCCAGAACAGTGTACTTGCTCAGAACAAAAGAACTGTGCTTCCTACACACACGACCACATCTAGTTCAATTCTGCTTAGGAACCTGACAAGAACAGTAGATTCTCTTCAGTCCAATACATTGTACATGTTGGGAACCGACGCCAATGCTATTTGCACTGTGTATGACATTGAGAGCACAATAGTGATTCTTCTTACCAGAAAACAACTCTTGCTCGTAGGACCAGAAACTGCATGGGATTCAACTCCATTTAGGACTGGGAAACAAATGCTAGCTCGCCTACAAGAAACACACTCTGCTTTTGAGAAAAGAGCACTAATCTACTCTACTGGGTTTCCTATGGGTTCCGAACAGTGAGCTTGCTCAGAACAAAAGAACTGTGCTTCCTACACACATGGGCCATATCTAATTCAACTTTGCTTAGATTACTGACAAGAACAGTAGCTACTCTTCAGTCTAATACACTGTACTTGCTGGGAACAGACGCGAGTGCTATTTGTACTCTGTATGGCAATGGGAGCGCAACAGTGACTCTTCTTACCAGAAAACAACTCTTGCTCTTAGGACCACAAACTGCATGTAACTCAACTCCATTTTGGACTGGGAAACAAACGCTAGCTCTGCTCACAAGAACGACACTCTGCTTTTGAGAAAAGAGCACTCTTCTACTCTACTGTGTTTCCTATAGGGCCAGAACAGTGAGCTTGCTCAGAACATAATAACTGTGCTTCCTAAACACACAGGCCATATCTAGTTCAACTCTGCTTAGGAAACTGACAAGAACAGCAGCTCCTCTTCAGTCCAATACTCTGTACATGCATGGAACAGATGCCAGTGCTATTTGCACTGTTTATGGCAATGGGAGCGCAATAGTGACTCTTCTTACCAGAAAAATCTCTTGCTCGTAGGACCAGAAACTGAACGGGATTCAATTCCATTTCTGACTGGGAAACAAACACTAGCTCGCCTTTCAATAAACACACACTGCTTTTGAGAAAAGAGCACTCTTCTACTCTACTGTGTTTCCTTTGGGGTCCAAACAGTGAGCTTGCTCAGAACAAAAGAACTGTGCTTTCTACACACATGGCCATATCTAGTTCAATTCTGCGTAGGACCTGACAAGAACAGTAGATCCTCTTCAGTCCAATACACTGTACTTCCTGGGATCAGATACCAGTGCTATTTGCCCTGTGTATGACAATGGGAGCACAATAGTGACTCTTCTTACCAGAAAACAACTTTTGCTCGTAGGACCAGAAACTGCATGGGATTCAACTCCATTTAGGACTGGGAAACAAACTCTAGCTCGCCTTACAAGAAACACACTCTGCTTTTGAGAAAAGAGCACTCTTCTACTCTACTGTGTTTCCTATGGGGTCCGAACAGTGAGCTTGCTCAGAACAAAAGAACTGTGCTTCCTACACACACGGCCATATCTAGTTCAATTCTGCTTAGGAACCTGACAAGAACAGTAGATCCTCTTCAGTCCAATACACTGTACTTGCTGGGAAAAGACGCGAGTGCAATTTGCCCTGTGTATGGCAATGGGAGCTCAATAGTGACTTTCCTTACCAGAAAAAAACTCTTGTTCGTAGGACCAGAAACTGCATGTGATTCAACTCCATTTAGGACTAGGGAACAAACGCTAGCTCGCCTTACAAGAAACACACTCTGCTTTTGAGAAAAGAGCACATTTCTACTCTACTGTGTTTCCTATAGGGCCAGAACAGTGACCTTGCTCAGAACATAAGAACTGTGCTTCCTACACACACGGGCCTTATCTAGTTCAACTCTGCTTAGGAAACTGACAAGAACAGTAGCTCCTCTTCAGTCCGATACACTGTACTTGCTGGGAACAGACGGGAGTGCTATTTGCACTGTGTATGGCAATGTGAGCACAATAGTGACTTTCCTTACCAGAAAACAACTCTTGCTCGTAGGACCAGAAACTGCATGTGATTCAACTCCATTTAGGGCTCTGAAACAAACGCTAGCTCGCCTTACAAGAAACACACTCTCCTTTTGGGAAAAGAGCACTCCTCTACTCTACTTTGTTTCCTATGGGGTCCGAACAGTGAGCTTGCTCAGAACAAAAAAAAACTGTGCTTCGTACACACACGGCCATATCTAGTTCAACTCTGCTTAGGAACCTGACAAGAACAGTAGATCCTCTTCAGTCCAATACACTGTACTTGCTGGGAACAGACGCGAGTGCTATTTGCACAGTGTATGGCAATGGGAGCGCAATGTGACTTTAATTACCAAAAAACAACTCTTGTTCTTTGGACCTGAAACTGCATGTGATTCAACTCCATTTAGGACTGGGAAACAAACACTAGTTCGCCTTACAAGAAACACACTCTGCTTTAGAGAAAAGAGCACTCTTCTACTCTACTGTGTTTCCTATAGGGCCAGAACAGTGAGCTTGCTCATAACATAAGAACTCGCTTCTTACACACACGGGTAATATCTAGTTCAACTCTGCTTAGGAAACTGACAAGAACAGTAGCTCCTCTTCAGTCCCATACACTGTACTTGCTAGGAACAGACGGGAGTGCTATTTTCACTGTATATGGCAATGGGAGCGCAATAGTGACTTTCCTTACCAGAAAACAACTCTTGCTCGTAGGACCAGAAACTGCATGTGATTCAACTCCATTTAGGACTGGGAAACAAACACTAGTTCGCCTTACAAGAAACACACTCTGCATTAGAGAAAAGAGCACTCTTCTACCCTACTGTGTTTCCTATAGGGCCAGAACAGTGAGCTTGCTCAGAACAAAAGAACTGTGCTTCCTACACCTGGGCCATATCTAGTTCAACTCTGCTTAAGAAACTGACAAGAACAGTAGCTCCTATTCAGTCCGATACACTGTACTTTCTGGGAACCGACGCGAGTGCTACTTGCACTGTGTGTGGCAATGGGAGCACAATAGTGACTTTCCTTACCAGAAAACAACTGTGTTCTTTTGTTCTGAGCAAGCTCACTGTTCGGACCCCATAGGAAACACAGTAGAGTAGAAGAGTGCTCTTTTCTCAAAAGCAGAGTGTGTTTCTTGTGCTCAGAACAAAAGAACTGTGCTTCCTACACATGGGCCATATCTAGTTCAACTCTGCTTACGAAACTGACAAGAACAGTAGCTCCTCTTCAATCCGATACACTGTACTTTCTGGGAACAGACGCGAGTGCTATTTTCACTGTGTATGGCAATTGGAGCACAATAGTGACTAGTCTTACCAGAAAACAACTCTTGCTCATAGGACAAAAAACTGCATGTGACTCAACTCCATTTAGGACTGGGAAACAAATGCTAGCTCGCCTTACATGAAACACACTCTGCTTTTGAGAAAAGAGCACTCTTCTACTCTACTGTGTTTCCTATGGGGTCTGAACAGTGAGCTTGCTCAGAACAAAAGAACTATGCTTCCTACACACAATTGCCATATCTAGTTCAACTCTGCTTAGGAAACTGACAAGAACAGTAGCTCCTCTTCAGTCCAATACACTTTACTTGCGGGGAACAGACGCGAGTGCTATTTGCACTGTGTATGGCAATTGGAGCACAATAGTGACTCGTCTTACCAGAAAACAACTCTTGCTGGTAGGACCAAAAACTGCATGTGACTCAACTCCATTTAGGACTGGGAAACAAATGCTAGCTCGACTTCCAAGAAACACACTCTATTTTTGAGAAAAGAGCACTCTTCTACTCTACTGTGCTTCCTATAGTGCCAGAACAGTGAGCTTGCTCAGAAAAAAAGAACTGTGCATCCTACACAAACGGGCCATACCTAGTTCAACTCTTCTTAGGAAACTGAGAAAAACAGTAGCTCCTCTTCAGTCCAATACACTGTACTTGCTGGGAACAGACGGGAGGGTTATTTGCACTGTGTATGGCAATGGGTGCTCAATAGTGACTTTCTTTACCAGAAAACAACTCTTGCTCGTAGGACCAGAAACTGCATGTGATTCCACTCCATTTAGGACTGGGAAACAAACGGTAGGTCGCCTTAAAAGAAACACACTGTGCTTTAGAGAAAAGAGCACTCTTCTACTCTACTGTATTTCCTATGGGGTCCAAACAGTGAGCTTGCTCAGAACAAAAGAACTGTGCTTCCTACACACACGGACCATATCTAGTTCAACTCTGCTTAGTAAACTGACAAGAACAGTAGCTCCTATTCAGTCCAATACACTGTACTTGATGGGAAAAGACGCGAGTGCTATTTTCCTTGAGTAGGGCAATGGGAGCACAATAGTGACATTCCTTACCATAAAACAACTCTTGCTCGTAGGACCAGAAACTCCATGTGATTCAACTCCATTTAGGTCTGGGAAACAAATGCTAGCTCGCCTTACATGAAACACACTCTGCTTTTGAGAAAAGAGCACTTGTCTACTCTACTGTGTTTCCTATGGGGTCCGAACAGTGAGCTTGCTCAGAACAAAAGAACTGTGCTTCCTACACACAAGGGCCATATCTAGTTCAACTCTGCTTAGGAAACTGACAAGAACAGTAGCTCTTCTTCAGTCCAATACACTGTACTTGCGGGGAAGAGACACGCGTGCTATTTGCACTGTGTATGGCAATTGGAGCACAATAGTGACTCGTCTTACCAGAAAACAACTCTTGCTCATAGGACCAGAAACTGCATGTGATTCAACTCCATTTAGGACTGGGAAACAAACGCTAGCTCGCCTTACAAGAAACACACTCTGCTTTTGATAAAAGAGCACTCTTCTACTCTACTGTGTTTCCTATAGGGTCCGAACAGTGAGCTTGCTCAGAACAAAAGAACTGTGCTTCCTACACACACGGCCATATCTAGTTCAAGTCTGCTTAGGAACCTGACAAGAACAGTAGATCCTCTTCAGTCCAATACACTGTACTTGCTGGGAACAGACGCCAGTGCTATTTGTCCTGTGTATGGCAATGGCAGCGCAATAGTGACTGTTCTTATCATAAAACAAGTCTTGCTCGTGGAACAGAAACTGCATGTGATTCAACTCCATTTAGGACTGGGAAACAAAAGCTAGCTCGCTTTACAAGAAACAGACTCTGCTTTTGAGAAAAGAGCACTCTTCTACTCTACTGTGTTTCCTATGGGGTACGAACAGTGAGCTTGCTCAGAACAAAAGAACTGTGCTTCCTACACACACGGGCCATATCTACTTCAACTCTGCTTAGGAAACTGACAAGAACAATAGCTCCTCTTCGGTCCGATACACTGTACTTGCTGGGAACAGACGCGAGTGCTATTTGCACTGTGTATGGCAATGGGAGCGCAATAGTGACTTTCCTTACCAGAAAACAACTCTTGCTCATAGGACCAGAAACTGCATGTGATTCAACTCCATTTAGGACTGAGAAACAAATGCTAGCTCGTCTTACATGAAACACACTCTTTTTTTGAGAAAAGAGCACTCTTCTACTCTACTGTGTTTCCTATGGGGTACGAACAGTGAGCTTGCTCAGAACAAAAGAACTGTGCTTCCTACACACACGGGCCATATGTAGTTCAACTCTGCTTAGGAAACTGACAAGAACAGTAGCTCCTCTTCAGTCCGATACACTGTACTTGCTGGGAACAGACGCGAGTGCTATTTGCACTGTGTATGGCAATGGGAGCGCAATAGTGACTTTCCTTACCAGAAAACAACTCTTGCTCATAGGACCAGAAACTGCATGTGATTCAACTCCATATGGGACTGGGAAACAAACGCTAGCTCTCCTTACAAGAAACACACTCTGCTTTTGAGAAAAGAGCACTCTTCTACTCTACTGTGTTTCCTATGGAGTCCGAACACTGAACTTGCTCAGAACAAAAGAACTGTGCTTCCTACACACACGGCCATATCTATTTCAAGTCTGATTAGGAACCTGACAAGAACAGTAGATCCTCTTCAGTCCAATACACTGTACTTGCTGGGAACAGACGCCAGTGCTATTTGTCCTGTGTATGGCAATGGCAGCGCAAAGTGACTCTTCTTACCATAAAACAACTCTTGCTGATAGGACTAGAAACTGCATGTGATTAAACTCCATTTAGGACTGGGAAACAAATGCTAGCTTGCCTTACAAGAAACACACTCTGCTTTAGAGAAAAGAGAACTCTTCTACTCTATTGTGTTTCCTATAGGGCCAGAACAGTGAGCTTGCTCAGAACAAAAGAGCTGTGCTTCCTACACATGGGCCATAACTAGTTCCACTCTGCTTAGGAAACTGACAAGAACAGTAGCTCCTCTTCAGTCCGATACAATGTACTTGCTGGGAACAGACGCGAGTGCTATTTGCACTGTGTATGGCAATGGGAGCGCAATAGTGACTTTCCTTACAAGAAAACAACTCTTGCTCGTAGGACCAGAAACTGCATGTGATTCAACTCCATTTAGGACTGGAAAACAAATGCTAGCTCGCCTTACATGAAACACACTCTGCTTTTGAGAAAAGAGCACTCTTCTACTCTACTGTGCTTTTTGGGGTCTGAACAGTGAGCTTGCTCAGAACAAAAGAACTGTGCTTCCTACACACAGGGGCCATATCTAGTTCAACTCTGCTTAGGAAACTGACAAGAACAGTAGATCCTCTTCAGTCCAATACACTGTACTTGCAGGGAACAGACGCGAGTGCTATTTGCACTGTGTATGGCAATTGGAGCCCAATAGTGACTTGTCTTACCAGAAAAAAACTCTTCCTCGTAGGACAAAAAGCTGCATGTGACTCAACTCCATTTAGGACTGGGAAAAAAACTCTAGCTCGCTTTACAAGAAACACACTCTGCTTTTGAGAAAAGAACACTCTTCTACTCTACTGTGTTTCCTATAGGGCCAGAACAGTGAGCTTGCTCAGAAAAAAAGAACTGTGCTTTCTACACACACGGGCCATATGTAGTTCAACTCTGCTTAGGAAACTGAGAAGAACAGTAGCTCCTCTTCTTTCCAATACACTCTACTTGCTGGGAACAGATGGGAGGGCTATTTGCACTGTGTATGGCAATGGGAGCACAATAGTGACTTTCCTTACCAGAAAACAACTCTTGCTCATAGGAACACAAACTGCATGTGATTCCACTCCATTTAGGAATGGGAAACAAACGCTAGCTTGCCTTAAAAGAAACACACTCTGCTTTTGAGAAAAGAGCACTCTTCTACTCTACTGTGTTTCCTATGGGGTCCGAACAGTGAGCTTGCTCAGAACAAAAAAACTGTGCTTCCTACACACACGGCCATATCTAGTTCAAGTCTGCTTAGGAACCTGACAAGAACAATAGATCCTCTTCAGCCCAATATACTGTACTTGCTGCAAACAGACGCCAGTGCTATTTGTCCTGTGTATGGCAATGGCAGCACAATAGTGACTCTTTTCACCAGAAAACAACTCTTGCTCGTAGTACCAGAAACTCCATGGGATTCAACTCCATTTAGGACTGCGAAACAAACGCTAGCTTGCCTTACAAGTAACACACTCTGCTTTTGAGAAAAGAGCACTCTTCTGCTCTACTGTGTTTCCTATGGGGTCCAAACAGTGAGCTTGCAAAGAACAAAAGAACTGTGCTTCCTACACACACGGGCCATATCTAGTTCAACACTGCTTAGGAAACTGAGAAGAACAGTAGCTCCTCTTCAGTCCGATACACTGTACTTGCTGGGAACAGACGCGAGTGCTATTTACACTGTGTATGGTAATGGGAACGCAATAGTGACTTTCCTTACCAGAAAACAACTCTTGCTCGTAGGACCAGAAACTGCATGTGATTCAATTCCATTTAGGACTGAGAAACAAATGCTAGCTCGCCTTACATGAAACACACTCTGCTTTTGAGAAAAGAGCACTCTTCTACTCTACTGTGTTTCCTATGGGGTCCAAACAGTGAGCTTGCTCAGAACAAAAGAACTGTGATTCCTACACACGCGGGACATATCTCGTTCAACTCTGCTTAGGAAACTGACAAGAACAGTAGCTCCTCTTCAGTCCGATACACTGTACTTGCTGGGAACAGACGTGAGTGCTATTTGCACTGTGTATGGCAATTGGAGCACAATAGTGACTCGTCTTACCAGAAAACAACTCTTGCTCATAGGACCAGAAACTGCATGTGATTCCACTCCATTTAGGACTGGGAAACAAACGGTAGGTCGCCTTAAAAGAAACACACTGTGCTTTAGAGAAAAGAGCACTCTTCTACTCTACTGTATTTCCTATGGGGTCCAAACAGTGAGCTTGCTCAGAACAAAAGAACTGTGCTTCCTACACACACGGACCATATCTAGTTCAACTCTGCTTAGTAAACTGACAAGAACAGTAGCTCCTATTCAGTCCAATACACTGTACTTGATGGGAAAAGACGCGAGTGCTATTTTCCTTGAGTAGGGCAATGGGAGCACAATAGTGACATTCCTTACCATAAAACAACTCTTGCTCGTAGGACCAGAAACTCCATGTGATTCAACTCCATTTAGGTCTGGGAAACAAATGCTAGCTCGCCTTACATGAAACACACTCTGCTTTTGAGAAAAGAGCACTTGTCTACTCTACTGTGTTTCCTATGGGGTCCGAACAGTGAGCTTGCTCAGAACAAAAGAACTGTGCTTCCTACACACAAGGGCCATATCTAGTTCAACTCTGCTTAGGAAACTGACAAGAACAGTAGCTCTTCTTCAGTCCAATACACTGTACTTGCGGGGAAGAGACACGCGTGCTATTTGCACTGTGTATGGCAATTGGAGCACAATAGTGACTCGTCTTACCAGAAAACAACTCTTGCTCATAGGACCAGAAACTGCATGTGATTCAACTCCATTTAGGACTGGGAAACAAACGCTAGCTCGCCTTACAAGAAACACACTCTGCTTTTGATAAAAGAGCACTCTTCTACTCTACTGTGTTTCCTATAGGGTCCGAACAGTGAGCTTGCTCAGAACAAAAGAACTGTGCTTCCTACACACACGGCCATATCTAGTTCAAGTCTGCTTAGGAACCTGACAAGAACAGTAGATCCTCTTCAGTCCAATACACTGTACTTGCTGGGAACAGACGCCAGTGCTATTTGTCCTGTGTATGGCAATGGCAGCGCAATAGTGACTGTTCTTATCATAAAACAAGTCTTGCTCGTGGAACAGAAACTGCATGTGATTCAACTCCATTTAGGACTGGGAAACAAAAGCTAGCTCGCTTTACAAGAAACAGACTCTGCTTTTGAGAAAAGAGCACTCTTCTACTCTACTGTGTTTCCTATGGGGTACGAACAGTGAGCTTGCTCAGAACAAAAGAACTGTGCTTCCTACACACACGGGCCATATCTACTTCAACTCTGCTTAGGAAACTGACAAGAACAATAGCTCCTCTTCGGTCCGATACACTGTACTTGCTGGGAACAGACGCGAGTGCTATTTGCACTGTGTATGGCAATGGGAGCGCAATAGTGACTTTCCTTACCAGAAAACAACTCTTGCTCATAGGACCAGAAACTGCATGTGATTCAACTCCATTTAGGACTGAGAAACAAATGCTAGCTCGTCTTACATGAAACACACTTTTTTTTTGAGAAAAGAGCACTCTTCTACTCTACTGTGTTTCCTATGGGGTACGAACAGTGAGCTTGCTCAGAACAAAAGAACTGTGCTTCCTACACACACGGGCCATATGTAGTTCAACTCTGCTTAGGAAACTGACAAGAACAGTAGCTCCTCTTCAGTCCGATACACTGTACTTGCTGGGAACAGACGCGAGTGCTATTTGCACTGTGTATGGCAATGGGAGCGCAATAGTGACTTTCCTTACCAGAAAACAACTCTTGCTCATAGGACCAGAAACTGCATGTGATTCAACTCCATATGGGACTGGGAAACAAACGCTAGCTCTCCTTACAAGAAACACACTCTGCTTTTGAGAAAAGAGCACTCTTCTATTCTACTGTGTTTCCTATGGAGTCCGAACACTGAACTTGCTCAGAACAAAAGAACTGTGCTTCCTACACACACGGCCATATCTATTTCAAGTCTGATTAGGAACCTGACAAGAACAGTAGATCCTCTTCAGTCCAATACACTGTACTTGCTGGGAACAGACGCCAGTGCTATTTGTCCTGTGTATGGCAATGGCAGCGCAAAGTGACTCTTCTTACCATAAAACAACTCTTGCTGATAGGACTAGAAACTGCATGTGATTAAACTCCATTTAGGACTGGGAAACAAATGCTAGCTTGCCTTACAAGAAACACACTCTGCTTTAGAGAAAAGAGAACTCTTCTACTCTATTGTGTTTCCTATAGGGCCAGAACAGTGAGCTTGCTCAGAACAAAAGAGCTGTGCTTCCTACACATGGGCCATAACTAGTTCCACTCTGCTTAGGAAACTGACAAGAACAGTAGCTCCTCTTCAGTCTGATACAATGTACTTGCTGGGAACAGACGCGAGTGCTATTTGCACTGTGTATGGCAATGGGAGCGCAATAGTGACTTTCCTTACAAGAAAACAACTCTTGCTCGTAGGACCAGAAACTGCATGTGATTCAACTCCATTTAGGACTGGAAAACAAATGCTAGCTCGCCTTACATGAAACACACTCTGCTTTTGAGAAAAGAGCACTCTTCTACTCTACTGTGCTTTTTGGGGTCTGAACAGTGAGCTTGCTCAGAACAAAAGAACTGTGCTTCCTACACACAGGGGCCATATCTAGTTCAACTCTGCTTAGGAAACTGACAAGAACAGTAGATCCTCTTCAGTCCAATACACTGTACTTGCAGGGAACAGACACGAGTGCTATTTGCACTGTGTATGGCAATTGGAGCCCAATAGTGACTTGTCTTACCAGAAAAAAACTCTTCCTCGTAGGACAAAAAGCTGCATGTGACTCAACTCCATTTAGGACTGGGAAAAAAACTCTAGCTCGCTTTACAAGAAACACACTCTGCTTTTGAGAAAAGAGCACTCTTCTACTCTACTGTGTTTCCTATAGGGCCAGAACAGTGAGCTTGCTCAGAAAAAAAGAACTGTGCTTTCTACACACACGGGCCATATGTAGTTCAACTCTGCTTAGGAAACTGAGAAGAACAGTAGCTCCTCTTCTTTCCAATACACTCTACTTGCTGGGAACAGATGGGAGGGCTATTTGCACTGTGTATGGCAATGGGAGCACAATAGTGACTTTCCTTACCAGAAAACAACTCTTGCTCATAGGAACACAAACTGCATGTGATTCCACTCCATTTAGGAATGGGAAACAAACGCTAGCTTGCCTTAAAAGAAACACACTCTGCTTTTGAGAATAAAGCACTTTTCTACTCTACTGTGTTTCCTATGGGGTCCGAACAGTGAGCTTGCTCAGAACAAAAAAACTGTGCTTCCTACACACACGGCCATATCTAGTTCAAGTCTGCTTAGGAACCTGACAAGAACAATAGATCCTCTTCAGCCCAATATACTGTACTTGCTGCAAACAGACGCCAGTGCTATTTGTCCTGTGTATGGCAATGGCAGCACAATAGTGACTCTTTTCACCAGAAAACAACTCTTGCTCGTAGTACCAGAAACTCCATGGGATTCAACTCCATTTAGGACTGCGAAACAAACGCTAGCTTGCCTTACAAGTAACACACTCTGCTTTTGAGAAAAGAGCACTCTTCTGCTCTACTGTGTTTCCTATGGGGTCCAAACAGTGAGCTTGCAAAGAACAAAAGAACTGTGCTTCCTACACACACGGGCCATATCTAGTTCAACACTGCTTAGGAAACTGAGAAGAACAGTAGCTCCTCTTCAGTCCGATACACTGTACTTGCTGGGAACAGACGCGAGTGCTATTTACACTGTGTATGATAATGGGAACGCAATAGTGACTTTCCTTACCAGAAAACAACTCTTGCTCGTAGGACCAGAAACTGCATGTGATTCAATTCCATTTAGGACTGAGAAACAAATGCTAGCTCGCCTTACATGAAACACACTCTGCTTTTGAGAAAAGAGCACTCTTCTACTCTACTGTGTTTCCTATGGGGTCCAAACAGTGAGCTTGCTCAGAACAAAAGAACTGTGATTCCTACACACGCGGGACATATCTCGTTCAACTCTGCTTAGGAAACTGACAAGAACAGTAGCTCCTCTTCAGTCCGATACACTGTACTTGCTGGGAACAGACGTGAGTGCTATTTGCACTGTGTATGGCAATTGGAGCACAATAGTGACTCGTCTTACCAGAAAACAACTCTTGCTCATAGGACCAGAAACTGCATGTGATTCCACTCCATTTAGGACTGGGAAACAAACGGTAGGTCGCCTTAAAAGAAACACACTGTGCTTTAGAGAAAAGAGCACTCTTCTACTCTACTGTATTTCCTATGGGGTCCAAACAGTGAGCTTGCTCAGAACAAAAGAACTGTGCTTCCTACACACACGGACCATATCTAGTTCAACTCTGCTTAGTAAACTGACAAGAACAGTAGCTCCTATTCAGTCCAATACACTGTACTTGATGGGAAAAGACGCGAGTGCTATTTTCCTTGAGTAGGGCAATGGGAGCACAATAGTGACATTCCTTACCATAAAACAACTCTTGCTCGTAGGACCAGAAACTCCATGTGATTCAACTCCATTTAGGTCTGGGAAACAAATGCTAGCTTGCCTTACATGAAACACACTCTGCTTTTGAGAAAAGAGCACTTGTCTACTCTACTGTGTTTCCTATGGGGTCCGAACAGTGAGCTTGCTCAGAACAAAAGAACTGTGCTTCCTACACACAAGGGCCATATCTAGTTCAACTCTGCTTAGGAAACTGACAAGAACAGTAGCTCTTCTTCAGTCCAATACACTGTACTTGCGGGGAAGAGACACGCGTGCTATTTGCACTGTGTATGGCAATTGGAGCACAATAGTGACTCGTCTTACCAGAAAACAACTCTTGCTCATAGGACCAGAAACTGCATGTGATTCAACTCCATTTAGGACTGGGAAACAAACGCTAGCTCGCCTTACAAGAAACACACTCTGCTTTTGATAAAAGAGCACTCTTCTACTCTACTGTGTTTCCTATAGGGTCCGAACAGTGAGCTTGCTCAGAACAAAAGAACTGTGCTTCCTACACACACGGCCATATCTAGTTCAAGTCTGCTTAGGAACCTGACAAGAACAGTAGATCCTCTTCAGTCCAATACACTGTACTTGCTGGGAACAGACGCCAGTGCTATTTGTCCTGTGTATGCAATGGCAGCGCAATAGTGACTGTTCTTATCATAAAAACAAGTCTTGCTCGTGGAACAGAAACTGCATGTGATTCAACTCCATTTAGGACTGGGAAACAAAAGCTAGCTCGCTTTACAAGAAACAGACTCTGCTTTTGAGAAAAGAGCACTCTTCTACTCTACTGTGTTTCCTATGGGGTACGAACAGTGAGCTTGCTCAGAACAAAAGAACTGTGCTTCCTACACACACGGGCCATATCTACTTCAACTCTGCTTAGGAAACTGACAAGAACAATAGCTCCTCTTCGGTCCGATACACTGTACTTGCTGGGAACAGACGCGAGTGCTATTTGCACTGTGTATGGCAATGGGAGCGCAATAGTGACTTTCCTTACCAGAAAACAACTCTTGCTCATAGGACCAGAAACTGCATGTGATTCAACTCCATTTAGGACTGAGAAACAAATGCTAGCTCGTCTTACATGAAACACACTCTTTTTTGAGAAAAGAGCACTCTTCTACTCTACTGTGTTTCCTATGGGGTACGAACAGTGAGCTTGCTCAGAACAAAAGAACTGTGCTTCCTACACACACGGGCCATATGTAGTTCAACTCTGCTTAGGAAACTGACAAGAACAGTAGCTCCTCTTCAGTCCGATACACTGTACTTGCTGGGAACAGACGCGAGTGCTATTTGCACTGTGTATGGCAATGGGAGCGCAATAGTGACTTTCCTTACCAGAAAACAACTCTTGCTCATAGGACCAGAAACTGCATGTGATTCAACTCCATATGGGACTGGGAAACAAATGCTAGCTCGTCTTACATGAAACACACTCTTTTTTTGAGAAAAGAGCACTCTTCTACTCTACTGTGTTTCCTATGGGGTACGAACAGTGAGCTTGCTCAGAACAAAAGAACTGTGCTTCCTACACACACGGGCCATATGTAGTTCAACTCTGCTTAGGAAACTGACAAGAACAGTAGCTCCTCTTCAGTCCGATACACTGTACTTGCTGGGAACAGACGCGAGTGCTATTTGCACTGTGTATGGCAATGGGAGCGCAATAGTGACTTTCCTTACCAGAAAACAACTCTTGCTCATAGGACCAGAAACTGCATGTGATTCAACTCCATATGGGACTGGGAAACAAACGCTAGCTCTCCTTACAAGAAACACACTCTGCTTTTGAGAAAAGAGC
>NW_026736654.1:0-63000 GCF_949786415.1 Peromyscus eremicus | reverse complement strand
TGTGTATGACAATGGGAGCACAATAGTGACTCTTCTTACCAGAAAACAACTCTTGTTTGTAGGACCAGAAACTGCATGTGATTCAACTCCATTTAGGACTGGGAAACAAACGCTAGCTCGCCTTACAAGAAACACACTCTGCTTTTGAGAAAAGAGCACTCTTCTACTCTACTGTGTTTCCTGTAGGGCCAGAAGAGTGAGCTTGCTCAGAACAAAAGAACTGTGCTTCCTACACACACGGCCATATCTAGTTCAATTTTGATTAGGTACCTGACAAGAACAGTAGATCCTCTTCAGTCCAATACACTGTACTTGCTGGGAACAGACGCCAGTGCTATTTGTCCTGTGTATGACAATGGCAGCGCAATAGTGAATATTCTTACCATAAAACAACTCTTGCTCGTAGGACCAGAAACTGCATGTGATTCAACTCCATTTAGGACTGGGAAACAAACGCTAGCTTGCCTTTCAAGAAAAACACTCTGCTTTAGAGAAAAGAGCACTCTTCTACTCTACTGTGTTTCTTATAGGGCCAGAACAGTGAGCTTGCTCAGAACAAAAGAACTGTGCTTCCTACACACGGGGCATATCTAGTTCAACTCTGCTATGGAAACTGACAAGAACAGTAGCTCCTCTTCAGTCCAATACACTGTACTTGCTGGGAACAGACGCGAGTGCTATTTGTTCTGTGTATGGCAATGGCAGCGCAATAGTGACTCTACTTACCAGAAAACAACTCTTGCTCGTAGGACCAGAGACTGCATGTGATTCAACTCCATTTAGGACTACAAAACAAACACTAGCTCACCTTACAAGAAACACACTCTGATTTAGAGAAAAAAGCACTCTTCTACTCTACTGTGTTTCCTAAGAAGTCTGAACAGTGAACTTGCTCAGAACAAAAGAACTGTGCTTCCTACACACACGGCCATACCTAGTTCAATTCTGTATAGGAACCTGACAAGAACAGTAGATCCTCTTCAGTCCAATACACTGTACATGCTGGGAACAGACGCGAGTGCTATTTGCCCTGTGTATGACAATGGGAGGACAATAGTGACTCTTCTTACCAGAAAACAACTCTTGCTCGTAGGACCAAAAACTGCATGTGACTCAACTCCATTTAGGACTGGGAAACAAACTCGAGCTCGCCTTACAAGAAACACACTCTGCTTTGAGAAAAGAGCACTCTTCTACTCTACTGTGTTTCCTATAGGGCCAAAACAGTGAGCTTGCTGAGAACAAAAGAACTGTGCTTCCTACACACACGGCCATATCTAGTTCAATTTTGATTAGGTACCTGACAAGAACAGTAGATCCTCTTCAGTCCAATACACTGTACTTGCTGGGAACAGACGCCAGTGCTATTTGTCCTGTGTATGACAATGGCAGCGCAATAGTGACTATTCTTACCATAAAACAACTCTTGCTCGTAGGACCAGAAACTGCATGTGATTCAACTCCATTTAGGACTGGGAAACAAACGCTAGCTTGCCTTACAAGAAAAACACTCTGCTTTAGAGAAAAGAGCACTCTTCTACTCTACTGTGTTTCTTATAGGGCCAGAACAGTGAGCTTGCTCAGAACAAAAGAACTGTGCTTCCTACACACGGGGCATATCTAGTTCAACTCTGCTATGGAAACTGACAAGAACAGTAGCTCCTCTTCAGTCCAATACACTGTACTTGCTGGGAACAGACGCGAGTGCTATTTGTTCTGTGTGTGGCAATGGCAGCGCAATAGTGACTCTACTTACCAGAAAACAACTCTTGCTCGTAGGACCAGAGACTGCATGTGATTCAACTCCATTTAGGACTACGAAACAAACACTAGCTCACCTTACAAGAAACACACTCTGATTTAGAGAAAAAAGCACTCTTCTACTCTACTGTGTTTCCTAAGAGGTCTGAACAGTGAACTTGCTCAGAACAAAAGAACTGTGCTTCCTACACACACGGCCATACCTAGTTCAATTCTGCTTAGGAACCTGACAAGAACAGTAGATCCTCTTCAGTCCAATACACTGTACATGCTGGGAACAGACGCGAGTGCTATTTGCCCTGTGTATGACAATGGGAGGACAATAGTGACTCTTCTTAACAGAAAACAACTCTTGCTCGTAGGACCAGAAACTGCATGTGATTCAACTGCATTTAGGACTGGGAAACAAACGCTAGCTCGCCTTACAAGAAAGACACTCTGCTTTAGAGAAATGAGCACTCTTCTACTCTACTGTGTTTCCTATAGGGCCAGAACAGTGAGCTTGCTCAGAACAAAACAACTGTGCTTCCTACACACACGGGCCATATCAAGTTCAATTCTGCTTAGGAAACTGACAAGAACAGTAGCTCCTCTTCAGTCCAATACACTGTACTTGCTGGGAACAGAAGCGAGTGCTATTTGCACTGTGTATGGCAATGGGAGCGCAATAGTGACTTTCCTTACCAGAAAACAACTCTTGCTCGTAGGACCAGAAACTGTATGTGATTCAACTCCATTTAGGACTGGGAAACAAATGCTAGCTCGCCTTACAAGAAACACCATCTGCTTTAGAGAAAAGAGCACTCTTCTACTCTACTGTGTTTCCTATGTGGTCCGAACAGTGAGTTTGCTCAGAACAAAAAAACTGTGCTTCCTACACACACGGCCATATCTAGTTCAATTCTGGTTATAAACCTGACAAGAACAGTAGATCCTCTTTAGTCCAATACACAGTACTTGCTGGGAACAGACGCCAGTGCTAGTTGTCCTGTGTATGGCAATGGCAGCGCAATAGTGACTCTTCTTACCAGAAAACAACTCTTGCTCGTAGGACCAGAAACTGCATGTGATTCAACTCCATTTACCACTGGGAAACAAATGCTAGCTCGCCTTACATGAAACACACTCTGCTTTTGAAAAAAGAGCACTCTTCTACTCTACTGTGTTTCCTATGTGGTCCAAACAGTGAGCTTGCTCAGAACAAAAGAACTGTGCTTCCTACACACACGAGCCATATCTCGTTCAACTCTGCTTAGGAAACTGACAAGAACAGTAGCTCCTATTCAGAACGAAACACTGTACTTGCTGGGAACAGACGCGAGTGCTATTTGCAGTGTATGGCAATGGGAGCACAATAGTGACTTCCTTACCAGAAAACAACTCTTGCTCATAGGACCAGAAACTGCAGGTGATTCAACTCCATTTAGGACTGGGAAACAAACGCTAGCTTGCCTTACAAGAAACACACTCTGCTTTTTTGAAAAGAGCACTCTTCTACTCTACTGTGTTTCCTATAGGGCCAGAACAGTGAGCTTGCTGAGATCAAAAGAACTGTGCTTCCTACACACAGGGACCACATCTAGTTCAACTATGCTTTGGAAACTGACAAGAAGAGTAGCTCCTAATCAGTCCAATACACTGTACTTGCTGGTAACAGACGCGAGTGCTATTTGCACTGTGTATGGCAATTGGAGCACAATAGTGACTCTTCTTACCAGAAAACAACTCTTGCTCGTATGTTCAAAAACTGCATGTGACTCAACTCCATTTAGGACTGGGAAACAAACGCGAGCTCGCCTTACAAGAGACACACTCTGCTTTTGAGAAAAGAGCACTCTTCTACTCTACTGTGTTTCCAATGGGGTCCAAACAGTGAGCTTACTCAGAACAAAAGAACTGTGCTTCCTAAACACACGGACCATATCTAGTTCAACTCTGCTGAGGAAACTGACAAGAACAGTAGCTCCTAATCAGTCCAATACACTGTACTTGAAGAGAACAAATGCGAGTACTATTTGCACTGTGTATGGCATTTGGAGCGCAATAGTGACTCTTCTTACCAGAAAACAACTCTTGCTCGTAGGACCAGAAACTGCATGTGATTCAACTCCATTTAGGACTGGGAAAGAAACGCTAGCTCGCCTTACTAGAAACACACTCTGCTTTAGAGAAAAGAGCACTCTTCTACTCTACTGTGTTTCCTATAGGGGCAGAACAGTGAGCTTACTCAGAACAAAAGAACTGTGCTTCCTAAACACACGGACCATAACTAGTTCAACTCTGCTGAGGAAACTGACAAGAACAGTAGCTCCTAATCAGTCCAATACACTGTACTTGAAGGGAACAGATGCGAGTACTATAAGCACTGTCTATGGCATTTGGAGCGCAATAGTGACTCTTCTTACCAGAAAACAACTCTTGCTCGTAGGACCAGAAACTGCATGTGATTCAACTCCATTTAGGACTGGGAAACAAATGCTAGCTCGCCTTACAAGAAACACACTCTGCTTTTGAGAAAAGAGCACTCTTCTACTCTACTGTGTTTCCTAAGAGGTCTGAACAGTGAACTTGCTCAGAACAAAAAACTGTGCTTCCTACACACGGACCATATCTAGTTCAACTCTGCTTACGAAACTGACAAGAACAGTAGCTCCTCCTCAGTCCGATACACTGTACTTGCTGGGAACAAACGCGAGTGCTATTTGCACTGTGTATGGCAATGGGGGGACAATAGTGACTTCCTTACCAGAAAACAACTCTTGCTAGTAGGACCAAAAACTGCATGTGATTCAACTCCATTTAGGACTGGGAAACAAACGCTAGCTCACCTTACAAGAAACACACTCTGCTTTTGAGAAAAGAGCACTCTTCTACTCTTGTGTTTCCTATAGGGCCAGAACAGTGAGCTAGCTGAGAGCAAAAGAAGTGTGCTTCCTGAACACATGGACCATATCTAGTTCAACTCTGCTTAGGAAACTGACTAGAACAGTAGCTCCTATTCAGTCCAATACACTGTATGTGCTGGGAACAGACGCGCGTGCTATTTGCACTGTGTATAGCAATTGGAGCGCAATAGTGACTCTTCTTCCCAGAAAACAACTCTTGCTCGTAGGACCAAAAACTGCATGTGACTCAACTCCATTTAGGACTGGGAAACAAACTCGAGCTCGCCTTACAAGAAACACACTCTGCTTTTGAGAAAAGAGCACTCTTCTACTCTACTGTGTTTCCTATAGGGCCAAAACAGTGAGCTTGCTCAGAACAAAAGAACTGTGCTTCCTACACACAGGGCCATATCTAGTTCAACTCTGCTTAGGAACCTGACAAGAACAGTAGATCCTCTTCAGTCCAATACACTGTACATGCTGGGAACAGACGCCAGTGCTATTTGCCCTGTGTATGACAATGGGAGCACAATAGTGACTCTTCTTACCAGAAAACAACTCTTGCTCATAGGACCAGAAACTGCATGTGATTCAACTCCATTTAGGACTGGGAAACAAACGCTAGCACGCCTTACAAGAAACACGCTCTGCTTTTGAGAAAAGAGCACTCTTCTACTCTACTGTGTTTCCTGTAGGGCCAGAACAGTGAGCTTGCTCAGAACAAAAGAACTGTGCTTCCTACACACACGGTCATATCTAGTCCAATTTTGCTTAGGAAACTGACAAAAATAATAGATCCTCTTCAGTCCAATAGACTGTACTTGCTGGGAAGAGACGCGAGTGCTATTTCCCTGTGTATGACAATGGGAGCGCAATAGTGACTCTTCTTACCATAAAACAACTCTTGCTCATAGGACCAGAAACTGCATGAGATTCAACTCCATTTAGGACTGGGAAAGAAACGCTAGCTCGCCTTACAAGAAACACACTCTGCTTTAGAGAAAAGAGCACTTTCTACTCTACTGTGTTTCCCATAGGGCCAGAACAGTGAGCTTGCTCTGAACAAAAGAACTGTGCTTCCTACACACACGGGCCATATCTAGTTCAACTCTGATTTGGAAACTGACAAGAACAGTAGCTCCTCTTCAGTCCAATACACTGTACTTGCTGGGAACAGACGCGAGTGCTATTTGCACTGTGTATGGCAATGGGAGCGCAATAGTGACTTTCCTTACCAGAAAACAACTCTTGCTCGTAGGACCAGAAACTGTATGTGATTCAACTCCATTTAGGACTGGGAAACAAATGCTAGCTCGTCTTACAAGAAACACAATCTGCTTTAGAGAAAAGAGCACTCTTCTAGTCTACTGTGTTTCCGATGGGGTCCGAACAGTGAGCTTGGTCAGAACAAAATAACTGTGCTTCCTACACACGGGCCATATCTCGTTCAACTCTGCTTAGGAAACTGACAAGAACAGTAGCTCCTATTCTGTCCAATACACTGTACTTGCTGGGAAGAGATGCGAGTGCAATTTGCACTGTGTATGGCAATTGGAGCGCAATAGTGACTCTTCTTACCAGAAAACAACTCTTGCTCGTAGGAGCAAAAACTGCATGTGACTCAACTCCATATAGGACTGGGAAACAAACGTTAGCTCGCCTTACAAGAAACACACTCTGCTTTTGAGAAAAGAGCACTCTTCTACTCTACTGTGTTTCCTATAGGGCCAGAACAGTGAGCTTGCACAGAACAAAAAACCGAGCTTCCTACTCACACCACCATACCTAGTTCAATTCTGCTTAGGAACCTGACAAGAACAGTAGATCCTCTTCAGTCCAATACACTGTACTGCTGGGAAGAGACAACAGTGCTATTTGTCCTGTGTAGGGAAATGGCAGCGCAATAGTGACTATTCTTACAATAAAACAACTCTTGCTCATAGGACCAGAAACTGCATGTGATTCAACTCCATTTATTACTGGGAAAGAAACGCTAGCTCGCCTTACAAGAAACACACTCTGCTTTTGAGAAAAGAGCACTCTTCTACTCTACTGTGTTTCCTATGGGGTCCAAACAGTGAGCTTGCTCAGAACAAAACAACTGTGCTTCCTACACACACCGCCATACCTAGTTCAATTCTGCTTAGGAACCTGACAAGAACAGTAGATCCTCTTCAGTCCTATACACTGCACTTGCTGGGAACAGACGCGAGTGCTATTTGCCCTGTGTATGACAATGGGTGCGCAATAGTGACTCTTCTTACAAGAAAACAACTCTTGCTCGTAGGACCAGAGACTGCATGTGATTCAACTCCATTTAGGACTAGGAAACAAACACTAGCTCGCCTTACAAGAAACACCCTCTGATTTAGAGAAAAAAGCACTCTTCTACTCTACAGTGTTTCCTAAGAGGTCTGAACAGTGAACTTGCTCAGAACAAAAGAACTGTGCTTCCTACACACGGCCATACCTAGTTCAATTCTGCTTAGGAACCTGACAAGAACAGTAGATCCTCTTCAGTACAATACACTGTACTGCTGGGAACATACAACAATGCTATTTGTCCTGTGTATGGCAATGGCAGCGCAATAGTGACTCTTCTTACCAGAAAACAACTCTTGCTCGTAGGACCAGAAACTGCATGGGATTCAACTCCATTTAGGACTGGGAAACAAACGGTAGCTCGCCTTACAATAAACACACTCTGCTTTTGAGAAAAGAGCAATCTTCTACTCTACTGTGTTTCCTTGGTGTCCAAACAGTGAGCTTGCTCAGAACAAAAAACTGTGCTTCCTACACACACAGGCCATATCTAGTTCAACTCTGCTTAGGAAACTGACAAGAACAGTAGCTCCTCTTCAGTCCAATACACTGTACTTGCTGGGAACAGACGCGAGTGCTGTTTGTTCTGTGTATGGCAATGGCAGCGCATTAGTGACTCTACTTACCAGAAAACAACTCTTGCTCGTAGAGCCAGAGACTGCATGTGATTCAACTCCATTTAGGACTACGAAACAAACACTAGCTCACCTTACAAGAAACACACTCTGATTTAGAGAAAAGAGCACTCTTCTACTCTACTGTGTTTCCTAAGAGGTCTGAACAGTGAACTTGCTCAGAACAAAAGAACTGTGCTTCCTACACACACGGCCATACCTAGTTCAATTCTGCTTAGGAACCTGACAAGAACAGTAGATCCTCTTCAGTCCAATACACTGTACATGCTGGGAACAGATGCCAGTGCTATTTGCCCTGTTTATGACAATGGGAGCACAATAGTGACTCTTCTTACCAGAAAACAACTCTTGCTCGTAGGACCAGAAACTGCATGTGATTCAACTCCATTTAGGACTGGGAAACAAACGCTAGCTCGCCTTACAAGAAACACACTCTGCTTTAGAGAAAAGAGCACTCTTCTACTCTACTGTGTTTCCTATAGGGCCAGAACAGTGAGCTTGCTCAGAACAAAAGAACTGTGCTTCTTACACACACGGGCCATATCAAGTTCAACTCTGCTTAGGAAACTGACAAGAACAGTAGCTCCTCTTCAGTCCAATACACTGTACTTGCTGGGAACAGATGCGAGTGCTACTTGCACTGTGTATGGCAATGGGAGCGCAATAGTGACTTTCCTTACCAGAAAACAACTCTTGCTCGTAGGACCAGAAACTGTATGTGATTCAACTCCATTTAGGACTGGGAAACAAACGCTAGCTCGCCTTACATGAAACATGTCTGCTTTTGAAAAAAGCACTCTTCTACTCTACTGTGTTTCCTATGTGGTCCAAACAGTGAGCTTGCTCAGAACAAAAGAACTATGCTTCCTACACACACGGGCCATATCTCGTTCAACTCTGCTTAGGAAACTGACAAGAACAGTAGCTCCTCTTCAGTCCGATACACTGGAATTGCTGGGAACAGACGCGAGTGCTATTTGCACTGTGTATGGCAATGGGAGCACAATAGTGACTTCCTTACCAGAAAAAACCTCTTGCTCGTAGGACCAGAAACTGCATGTGATTCAACTCCATTTAGGACTGGGAAACAAACACTAGCTTGCCTTACAAGAACACACTCTGCTTTTTTGAAAAGAGCACTGTTCTACTCTACTGTGTTTCCTATAGGGCCTGAACAGTGAGCTTGCTGAGATCAAAAGAACTGTGCTTCCTACACACACGGACCACATCTAGTTCAACTATGCTTTGGAAACTGACAAGAAGAGTAGCTCCTATTCAGTCCAATACACTGTTCTTGCTGGGAACAGACGCGCGTGCTATTTGCACTGTGTATGGCAATTGGAGCGCAATAGTGACTCGTCTTACCAGAAAACACCACTTGCTCGTAGGACCAGAAACTGCATGTGATTCAACTCCATTTAGGACTGGAAAACAAACGCGAGCTCGCCTTACAAGAAACACACTCTGCTTTAGAAAAGAGCACTTTTCTAATCTACTGTGTTTCCTATAGGGCCAGAACAGTGAGCTTGCTCAGAACAAAAGAACTGTGCTTCCTACACACACGGGCCATATCTAGTTCAACTCTGCTTAGGAAACTAACAAGAACAGTAACTCCTCTTCAGTCCAATACACTGTACTTGCTGGGAAAAGACGCCAGTGCTATTTGTCCTGTGTATGGCAATGGCAGCGCAATAGTGACTCTTCTTACCAGAAAACAACTCTTGTTTGTAGGACCAGAAACTGCATGTGATTCAACTCCATTTAGGACTGGGAAACAAACACTAACTCGCCTTACAAGAAACACACTCTGCTTTTTAGAAACGAGCACTCTTCTACTCTACTGTGTTTCCTACAAGGTCCAAACAGTTAGCTTGCTCAGAACAAAAAACTATGCTTCCTACACACGGACCATATCTAGTTCAACTCTGCTTACGAAACTGACAAGAACAGTAGCTCCTCCTCAGTCCGATACACTGTACTTGCTGGGAACAAACGCGAGTGCTATTTGCACTGTGTATGGCAATGTGGGGACAATAGTGACTTCCTTACCAGAAAACAACTCTTGCTCGTAGGACCAAAAACTGCATGTGATTCAACTCCATTTAGGACTGGGAAACAAACGCTAGCTCGCCTTACAAGAAACACATCTGCTTTTGAGAAAAGAGCACTGTTCTACTCTACTGTGTTTCCTATAGAGCCAGAACAGTGAGCTTGCTGAGAACAAAAGAACTGTGCTTCCTACACACACGGACCATATCTAGTTCAACTCTGCTTAGGAAACTGACAAGAACAGTAGCTCCTATTCAGTCCAATACACTGTATGTGCTGGGAACAGATGCGAGTGCTATTTGCACTGTGTATAGCAATTGGAACGCAATAGTGACTCTTCTTCCCGGAAAACAACTCTTGCTCGTAGGACCAAAAACTGCATGTGACTCAACTCCATTTAGGACTGGGAAACAAACTCGAGCTCACCTTACAAGAAACACACTCTGCTTTTGAGAAAACAGCACTCTTCTACTCTACTGTGTTTCCTATAGGGCCAAAACAGTGAGCTTGCTCAGAACAAAAGAACTGTGCTTCCTACACACAAGGACCATATGTAGTTCAACTCTGCTTAGGAAACTGACAAGAACAGTAGCTCCTCTTCAGTCCAATACACTGTACTTTCTGGGAACAGACGCGAGTACTAATTGCACTGTGTATGGCAATGGGAGCGCAATAGTGATTTCCTTACCAGAAAACAACTCTTGCTCGTAGGACCAGAAACTGCATGTGACTCAACTCCATTTAGGACTGGGAAACAAATGCTAGCTAGCCTTACAAGAAACACAATCTGCTTTAGAGAAAAGAGCACCCTTCCATCTACTGTGTTTCCTATGGGGTCTGAACAGTGAGCTTGCTCAGAACAAAAAAACTGTGCTTCCTACACACACGGCCATATCTAGTTCAACTCTGCTTAGGAACCTGACAAGAACAGTAGAACCTCTTCAGTCCAATACACTGTACATGCTGGGAACAGATGCCAGTGCTATTTGCCCTGTGTATGACAATGGGAGCACAATAGTGACTCTTCCTACCAGAAAACAACTCTTGCTCGTAGGACCAGAAACTGCATGTGATTCAACTCCATTTAGGACTGGGAAACAAACGCTAGCTCGCCTTACAAGAAACACACTCTGCTTTTGAGAAAATAGCACTCTTCTACTCTACTGTGTTTCCTGTAGGGCCAGAACAGTGAGCTTGGTCAGAACAAAAGAACGGTGCTTCCTACACACACGGCCATATCTAGTTCAATTTTGATTAGGAACCTGACAAGAACAGTAGATCCTCTTCAGTCCAATACACTGTACTTGCGGGGAACAGACGCCAGTGCTATTTGTCCTGTGTATGAAAATGGCAGCGCAATAGTGACTATTCTTACCATAAAACAACTCTTGCTCGTAGGACCAGAAACTGCATGTGATTCAACTCCATTTAGGACTGGGAAACAAACGCTAGCTTGCCTTACAAGAAACACACTCTACTTTAGAGAAAAGAGCACTCATCTACTCTACTGTGTTTCTTATAGGGCCAGAACAGTGAGCTTGCTCAGAACAAAAGAACTGTGCTTCCTACACACACGGGGCATATCTAGTTCAACTCTACTATGGAAACTGACAAGAACAGTAGCTCCTCTTCAGTCCAATACACTGTACTTGCTGGGAACAGACGCGAATGCTATTTGTTCTGTGTATGGCAATGGCAGCGCAATAGTGACTCTACTTACCAGAAAACAACTCTTGCTCCTAGAGCCAGAGACTGCATGTGATTCAACTCCATTTAGGACTAGGAAACAAACACTAGCTCACCTTACAAGAAACACACTCTGATATAGAGAAAAAAGCACTCTTCTACTCTACTGTGTTTCCTAAGAGGTCTGAACAGTGAACTTGCTCAGAACAAAAGAACTGTGCTTCCTACACACACGGCCATACCTAGTTCAATTCTGCTTAGGAACCTGACAAGAACAGTAGATCCTCTTCAGTCCAATACACTGTACATGCTGGGAACAGATGCCAGTGCTATTTGCCCTGTTTATGACAATGGGAGCACAATAGTGACTCTTCTTACCAGAAAACAACTCTTGCTCGTAGGACCAGAAACTGCATGTGATTCAACTCCATTTAGGACTGGGAAACAAACGCTAGCTCGCCTTACAAGAAACACACTCTGCTTTAGAGAAAAGAGCACTCTTCTACTCTACTGTGTTTCCTATAGGGCCAGAACAGTGAGCTTGCTCAGAACAAAAGAACTGTGCTTCTTACACACACGGGCCATATCAAGTTCAACTCTGCTTAGGAAACTGACAAGAACAGTAGCTCCTCTTCAGTCCAATACACTGTACTTGCTGGGAACAGATGCGAGTGCTACTTGCACTGTGTATGGCAATGGGAGCGCAATAGTGACTTTCCTTACCAGAAAACAACTCTTGCTCGTAGGACCAGAAACTGTATGTGATTCAACTCCATTTAGGACTGGGAAACAAACGCTAGCTCGCCTTACATGAAACATGTCTGCTTTTGAAAAAAGCACTCTTCTACTCTACTGTGTTTCCTATGTGGTCCAAACAGTGAGCTTGCTCAGAACAAAAGAACTATGCTTCCTACACACACGGGCCATATCTCGTTCAACTCTGCTTAGGAAACTGACAAGAACAGTAGCTCCTCTTCAGTCCGATACACTGGAATTGCTGGGAACAGACGCGAGTGCTATTTGCACTGTGTATGGCAATGGGAGCACAATAGTGACTTCCTTACCAGAAAAAACCTCTTGCTCGTAGGACCAGAAACTGCATGTGATTCAACTCCATTTAGGACTGGGAAACAAACACTAGCTTGCCTTACAAGAACACACTCTGCTTTTTTGAAAAGAGCACTGTTCTACTCTACTGTGTTTCCTATAGGGCCTGAACAGTGAGCTTGCTGAGATCAAAAGAACTGTGCTTCCTACACACACGGACCACATCTAGTTCAACTATGCTTTGGAAACTGACAAGAAGAGTAGCTCCTATTCAGTCCAATACACTGTTCTTGCTGGGAACAGACGCGCGTGCTATTTGCACTGTGTATGGCAATTGGAGCGCAATAGTGACTCGTCTTACCAGAAAACACCACTTGCTCGTAGGACCAGAAACTGCATGTGATTCAACTCCATTTAGGACTGGAAAACAAACGCGAGCTCGCCTTACAAGAAACACACTCTGCTTTAGAAAAGAGCACTTTTCTAATCTACTGTGTTTCCTATAGGGCCAGAACAGTGAGCTTGCTCAGAACAAAAGAACTGTGCTTCCTACACACACGGGCCATATCTAGTTCAACTCTGCTTAGGAAACTAACAAGAACAGTAACTCCTCTTCAGTCCAATACACTGTACTTGCTGGGAAAAGACGCCAGTGCTATTTGTCCTGTGTATGGCAATGGCAGCGCAATAGTGACTCTTCTTACCAGAAAACAACTCTTGTTTGTAGGACCAGAAACTGCATGTGATTCAACTCCATTTAGGACTGGGAAACAAACACTAACTCGCCTTACAAGAAACACACTCTGCTTTTTAGAAACGAGCACTCTTCTACTCTACTGTGTTTCCTACAAGGTCCAAACAGTGAGCTTGCTCAGAACAAAAAACTATGCTTCCTACACACGGACCATATCTAGTTCAACTCTGCTTACGAAACTGACAAGAACAGTAGCTCCTCCTCAGTCCGATACACTGTACTTGCTGGGAACAAACGCGAGTGCTATTTGCACTGTGTATGGCAATGTGGGGACAATAGTGACTTCCTTACCAGAAAACAACTCTTGCTCGTAGGACCAAAAACTGCATGTGATTCAACTCCATTTAGGACTGGGAAACAAACGCTAGCTCGCCTTACAAGAAACACACTCTGCTTTTGAGAAAAGAGCACTGTTCTACTCTACTGTGTTTCCTATAGAGCCAGAACAGTGAGCTTGCTGAGAACAAAAGAACTGTGCTTCCTACACACACGGACCATATCTAGTTCAACTCTGCTTAGGAAACTGACAAGAACAGTAGCTCCTATTCAGTCCAATACACTGTATGTGCTGGGAACAGATGCGAGTGCTATTTGCACTGTGTATAGCAATTGGAACGCAATAGTGACTCTTCTTCCCGGAAAACAACTCTTGCTCGTAGGACCAAAAACTGCATGTGACTCAACTCCATTTAGGACTGGGAAACAAACTCGAGCTCACCTTACAAGAAACACACTCTGCTTTTGAGAAAACAGCACTCTTCTACTCTACTGTGTTTCCTATAGGGCCAAAACAGTGAGCTTGCTCAGAACAAAAGAACTGTGCTTCCTACACACAAGGACCATATGTAGTTCAACTCTGCTTAGGAAACTGACAAGAACAGTAGCTCCTCTTCAGTCCAATACACTGTACTTTCTGGGAACAGACGCGAGTACTAATTGCACTGTGTATGGCAATGGGAGCGCAATAGTGATTTCCTTACCAGAAAACAACTCTTGCTCGTAGGACCAGAAACTGCATGTGACTCAACTCCATTTAGGACTGGGAAACAAATGCTAGCTAGCCTTACAAGAAACACAATCTGCTTTAGAGAAAAGAGCACCCTTCCATCTACTGTGTTTCCTATGGGGTCTGAACAGTGAGCTTGCTCAGAACAAAAAAACTGTGCTTCCTACACACACGGCCATATCTAGTTCAACTCTGCTTAGGAACCTGACAAGAACAGTAGAACCTCTTCAGTCCAATACACTGTACATGCTGGGAACAGATGCCAGTGCTATTTGCCCTGTGTATGACAATGGGAGCACAATAGTGACTCTTCCTACCAGAAAACAACTCTTGCTCGTAGGACCAGAAACTGCATGTGATTCAACTCCATTTAGGACTGGGAAACAAACGCTAGCTCGCCTTACAAGAAACACACTCTGCTTTTGAGAAAATAGCACTCTTCTACTCTACTGTGTTTCCTGTAGGGCCAGAACAGTGAGCTTGGTCAGAACAAAAGAACGGTGCTTCCTACACACACGGCCATATCTAGTTCAATTTTGATTAGGAACCTGACAAGAACAGTAGATCCTCTTCAGTCCAATACACTGTACTTGCGGGGAACAGACGCCAGTGCTATTTGTCCTGTGTATGAAAATGGCAGCGCAATAGTGACTATTCTTACCATAAAACAACTCTTGCTCGTAGGACCAGAAACTGCATGTGATTCAACTCCATTTAGGACTGGGAAACAAACGCTAGCTTGCCTTACAAGAAACACACTCTACTTTAGAGAAAAGAGCACTCATCTACTCTACTGTGTTTCTTATAGGGCCAGAACAGTGAGCTTGCTCAGAACAAAAGAACTGTGCTTCCTACACACACGGGGCATATCTAGTTCAACTCTACTATGGAAACTGACAAGAACAGTAGCTCCTCTTCAGTCCAATACACTGTACTTGCTGGGAACAGACGCGAATGCTATTTGTTCTGTGTATGGCAATGGCAGCGCAATAGTGACTCTACTTACCAGAAAACAACTCTTGCTCCTAGAGCCAGAGACTGCATGTGATTCAACTCCATTTAGGACTAGGAAACAAACACTAGCTCACCTTACAAGAAACACACTCTGATATAGAGAAAAAAGCACTCTTCTACTCTACTGTGTTTCCTAAGAGGTCTGAACAGTGAACTTGCTCAGAACAAAAGAACTGTGCTTCCTACACACACGGCCATACCTAGTTCAATTCTGCTTAGGAACCTGACAAGAACAGTAGATCCTCTTCAGTCCAATACACTGTACATGCTGGGAACAGACGCGAGTGCTATTTGCCCTGTGTATGACAATGGGAGCACAATAGTGACTCTTCTTACCAGAAAACAACTCTTGCTCGTAGGACCAGAAACTGCATGTGATTCAACTCCATTTAGGACTGGGAAACAAACACTAGCTCGCCTTACAAGAGACACACTCTGATTGAGAGAAAAAAGCACTCTTCTACTCTACTGTGTTTCCTAAGAGGTCCAAACCGTGAACTTGCTCAGAACAAAAGAACTGTGCTTCCTACACACATGGCCATATCTAGTTCAATTCTGCTTAGGAACCTGACAAGAACAGTAGATCCTCTTCACTCCAATACACTGTACTTGCTGGAAACAGACGCCAGTGCTATTTGTCCTGTGTATGGCAATGGCATCGCAATACTGACTCTTCTTACCAGAAAACAACTCTTGCTCGTAGGACCAGAAACTGCATGTGATTCAACTCCATTTATGACTGAGAAACAAATGCTAGCTCGCCTTACATGAAACACACTCTGCTTTTGAAAAAAGAGCACTCTTCTACTCTACTGTGTTTCCTATGTGGTCCAAACAGTGAGCTTGCTAAGAACAAAAGAACTGTGCTTCCTACACACAAGGGCCATATCTCGTTCAACTCTGCTTAGGAAACTGACAAGAACAGTAGCTCCTCTTCATTCCGATACACTCTACTTGCTGGGAACAGACGCGAGTGCTATTTGCACTGTGTATGGCAATGGGAGCACAATAGTGACTTCCTTACCAGAAAACAACTCTTGCTCATAGGACCAGAAACTGCATGTGATTCAACTCCATTTAGGACTGGAAAACAAACGCTAGCTTGCCTTACAAGAAACACACTCTGCTTTTTTGAAAAGAGCACTGTTCTACTCTACTGTGTTTCCTATAGGGCCAGAACAGTGAGCTTGCTGAGATCAAAAGAACTGTGCTTCCTACACACACGGACCACATCTAGTTCAACTATGCTTTGGAAACTGACAAGAAGAGTAGCTCCTATTCACCAATACACTGTTCTTGCTGGGAACAGACGCGCGTGCTATTTGCACTGTGTATGGCAATTGGAGCGCAGTAGTGACTCTTCTTACCAGAAAACAACTCTTGCTCGTAGGACCAGAAACTGCATGTGATTCAACTCCATTTAGGACTGGGAAACAAACGCTAGCTCGCCTTACAAGAAACACAATCTGCTTTTGAGAAAAGAGCACTCTTCTACTCTACTGTGTTTCCTATAGGGGCAGAACAGTGAGCTTACTCAGAACAAAAGAACTGTGCTTCCTAAACACACGGACCATAACTAGTTCAACTCTGCTGAGGAAACTGACAAGAACAGTAGCTCCTAATCAGTCCAATACACTGTACTTGAAGGGAACAGATGCGAGTACTATTTGCACTGTGTATGGCATTTGGAGCGCAATAGTGACTCTTCTTACCAGAAAACAACTCTTGCTCGTAGAACCAGAAACTTCATGTAATTCAACTCGATTTAGGACTGGGAAACAAATGCTAGCTCGCCTTACAAGAAACACACTCTGCTTTTGAGTAAAGAGCACTCTTCTACTCTACTGTGTTTCCTAAGAGGTCTGAACAGTGAACTTGCTCAGAACAAATAACTGTGCTACCTGCACACACACGGCCATACCTAGTTCAATTCTGCTGAGGAACCTGACAAGAACAGTAGATCCTCTTCAGTCCAATACACTGTACATACTGGGAACACACGCGAGTGCTATTTGCCCTGTGTATAACAATGGGAGCACAATAGTGACTCTTCTTACGATAAAACAACTCTTGCTCGTAGGACCAGAAACTGCATGTGATTCAACTCCATTTAGGACTGGGAAACAAACACTAGCTCGCCTTACAAGAAACACACTCTGATTTAGAGAAAAAAGCACTCTTCTACTCTACTGTGTTTCCTAAGAGGTCCAAACAGTGAACTTGCTCAGAACAAAAGAACTGTGCTTCCTACACACACGGCCATATCTAGTTCAACTCTGCTTAGGAAACTGACAAGAACAGTAGATCCTCTTCAGTCCAATGCACTGTACTTGCTGGGAACCGACGCGAGTGCTATTTGCACTGTGTATAGGAATGGGAGCACAAAAGTGACTTTCCTTACCAGAAAACAACTCTTGCTCATAGGACGGGAAACTGCCTGTGATTGTACTCCATTAAGGACTAGTTAACAAACGCTAGCTCGCCTTACAAGAAACACACTCTGCTTTTGAGAAAAGAGCACTCTTCTACTCTACTGTGTTTCCTGTAGGGCCAGAACAGTGAGCTTGCTCAGAACAAAAGAACGGTGCTTCCTGCACACACGGCCATATCTAGTTCAATTCTGATTAGGCCCCTGACAAGAACAGTAGATCCTCTTCAGTCCAATACACTGTACTTGCTGGGAACAGACGCCAGTGCTATTTGTCCTGTGTATGGCAATGGCAGCGCAATAGTGACTATTATTACCATAAAACAACTCTTGCTCGTAGGACCAGAAACTGCATGTGATTCAATTCCATTTAGGACTGGGAAACAAACGCGAGCTCGCCTTACAAGAAACACACTCTGCTTTAGAGAAAAGAGCACTTTTCTACTCTACTGTGTTCCTGTAGGGCCAGAACAGTGAGCTTGCTCAGAACAAAAGAACTGTGCTTTCTACACACACGGGCCATATCTAGTTCAACTCTGCTTAGGAAACTTACAAGAACAGTATATCCTCTTCAGTCCAATACACTGTACTTGCTGGGAAAAGACGCCAGTGCTGTTTGTCCTGTGTATGGCAATGGCAGCGCAATAGTGACTATTCTTACCAGAAAACAACTCTTGTTTGTAGGACCAGAAACTGCATGTGATTCAACTCCATTTAGGACTGGGAAACAAACACTAACTCGCCTTACAAGAAACACACTCTGCTTTTGAGAAACGAGCACTCTTCTACTCTACTGTGTTTCCTTGGTGTCCAAACAGTGAGCTTGCTCAGAACAAAAAACTGTGCTTCCTAAACACACGGGCCATATCTAGTTCAACTCTGCTTAGGAAACTGACAAGAACAGTAGCTCCTCTTCAGTCCAATACACTGTACTTGCTGGGAACAGACGCGAGTGCTATTTGTTCTGTGTATGGCAATGGCAGCGCAATAGTGACTCTACTTACCAGAAAACAACTCTTGCTCGTAGAGCCAGAGACTGCATGTGATTCAACTCCATTTAAGACTAGGAAACAAACACTAGCTCACCTTACAAGAAACACACTCTGATTTAGAGAAAAAAGCACTCTTCTACTCTACTGTGTTTCCTAAGAGGTCTGAACAGTTAACTTGCTCAGAACAAAAGAACTGTGCTTCCTACACACATGGCCATACCTAGTTCAATTCTGCTTAGGAACCTGACAAGAACAGTAGATCCTCTTCAGTCCAATACACTGTACATGCTGGGAACAGACGCGAGTGCTATTTGCCCTGTGTATGACAATGGGAGCACAATAGTGACTCTTCTTACCAGAAAACAACTCTTGCTCGTAGGACCAGAAACTGCATGTGATTCAACTCCATTTAGGACTGGGAAACAAACACTAGCTCGCCTTACAAGAGACACACTCTGTATGAGAGAAAAAAGCACTCTTCTACTCTACTGTGTTTCCTAAGAGGTCCAAACCGTGAACTTGCTCAGAACAAAAGAACTGTGCTTCCTACACACATGGCCATATCTAGTTCAATTCTGCTTAGGAACCTGACAAGAACAGTAGATCCTCTTCACTCCAATACACTGTACTTGCTGGAAACAGACGCCAGTGCTATTTGTCCTGTGTATGGCAATGGCATCGCAATACTGACTCTTCTTACCAGAAAACAACTCTTGCTCGTAGGACCAGAAACTGCATGTGATTCAACTCCATTTACGACTGAGAAACAAGTGCTCGCTCGCCTTACATGAAACACACTCTGCTTTTGAAAAAAGAGCACTCTTCTACTCTACTGTGTTTCCTATGTGGTCCAAACAGTGAGCTTGCTCAGAACAAAAGAACTGTGCTTCCTACACACACGGGCCATATCTCGTTCAACTCTGCTTAGGAAACTGACAAGAACAGTAGCTCCTCTTCATTCCGATACACTGTACTTGCTGGGAACAGACGCGAGTGCTATTTGCACTGTGTATGGCAATGGGAGCACAATAGTGACTTCCTTACCAGAAAACAACTCTTGCTCGAGGACCAGAAACTGCATGTGATTCAACTCCATTTAGGACTGGAAAACAAACGCTAGCTTGCCTTACAAGAAACACACTCTGCTTTTTTGAAAAGAGCACTGTTCTACTCTACTGTGTTTCCTATAGGGCCAGAACAGTGAGCTTGCTGAGATCAAAAGAACTGTGCTTCCTACACACACGGACCACATCTAGTTCAACTATGCTTTGGAAACTGACAAGAAGAGTAGCTCCTATTCACCAATACACTGTTCTTGCTGGGAACAGACGCGCGTGCTATTTGCACTGTGTATGGCAATTGGAGCGCAGTAGTGACTCTTCTTACCAGAAAACAACTCTTGCTCGTAGGACCAGAAACTGCATGTGATTCAACTCCATTTAGGACTGGGAAACAAACGCTAGCTCGCCTTACAAGAAACACACTCTGCTTTTGAGAAAAGAGCACTCTTCTACTCTACTGTGTTTCCTATAGGGGCAGAACAGTGAGCTTACTCAGAACAAAAGAACTGTGCTTCCTAAACACACGGACCATAACTAGTTCAACTCTGCTGAGGAAACTGACAAGAACAGTAGCTCCTAATCAGTCCAATACACTGTACTTGAAGGGAACAGATGCGAGTACTATTTGCACTGTGTATGGCATTTGGAGCGCAATAGTGACTCTTCGTACCAGAAAACAACTCTTGCTCGTAGAACCAGAAACTTCATGTAATTCAACTCGATTTAGGACTGGGAAACAAATGCTAGCTCGCCTTACAAGAAACACACTCTGCTTTTGAGTAAAGAGCACTCTTCTACTCTACTGTGTTTCCTAAGAGGTCTGAACAGTGAACTTGCTCAGAACAAAAGAACTGTGCTTCCTACACACACACGGCCATACCTAGTTCAATTCTGCTGAGGAACCTGACAAGAACAGTAGATCCTCTTCAGTCCAATACACTGTATATACTGGGAACAGACGCGAGTGCTATTTGCCCTGTGTATGACAATGGGAGCACAATAGTGACTCTTCTTACCATAAAACAACTCTTGCTCGTAGGACCAGAAACTGCATGTGATTCAACTCCATTTAGGACTGGGAAACAAACACTAGCTCACCTTACAAGAAACACACTCTGATTTAGAGAAAAAAGCACTCTTCTACTCTACTGTGTTTCCTAAGAGGTCCAAACAGTGAACTTGCTCAGAACAAAAGAACTGTGCTTCCTACACACACGGCCATATCTAGTTCAACTCTGCTTAGGAAACTGACAAGAACAGTAGATCCTCTTCAGTCCAATGCACTGTACTTGCTGGGAAGCGACGCGAGTGCTATTTGCACTGTGTATGGCAATGGAAGCACAAAAGTGACTTTCCTTACCAGAAAACAACTCTTGCTCATAGGACCGGAACCTGCCTGTGATTGTACTCCATTAAGGACTAGTTAACAAACGCTAGCTCGCCTTACAAGAAACACACTCTGCTTTTGAGAAAAGAGCACTCTTCTACTCTACTGTGTTTCCTGTAGGGCCAGAACAGTGAGCTTGCTCAGAACAAAAGAACGGTGCTTCCTGCACACACGGCCATATCTAGTTCAATTCTGATTAGGCCCCTGACAAGAACAGTAGATCCTCTTCAGTCCAATACACTGTACTTGCTGGGAACAGACGCCAGTGCTATTTGTCCTGTGTATGGCAATGGCAGCGCAATAGTGACTATTATTACCATAAAACAACTCTTGCTCGTAGGACCAGAAACTGCATGTGATTCAACTCCATTTAGGACTGGGAAACAAACGCGAGCTCGCCTTACAAGAAACACACTCTGCTTTAGAGAAAAGAGCACTTTTCTACTCTACTGTGTTTCCTGTAGGGCCAGAACAGTGAGCTTGCTCAGAACAAAAGAACTGTGCTTTCTACACACACGGGCCATATCTAGTTCAACTCTGCTTAGGAAACTTACAAGAACAGTATATCCTCTTCAGTCCAATACACTGTACTTGCTGGGAAAAGACGCCAGTGCTGTTTGTCCTGTGTATGGCAATGGCAGCGCAATAATGACTATTTTTACCAGAAAACAACTCTTCTTTGTAGGACCAGAAACTGCATGTGATTCAACTCCATTTAGGACTGGGAAACAAACACTAACTCGCCTTACAAGAAACACACTCTGCTTTTGAGAAACGAGCACTCTTCTACTCTACTGTGTTTCCTTGGTGTCCAAACAGTGAGCTTGCTCAGAACAAAAAACTGTGCTTCCTACACACACGGGCCATATCTAGTTCAACTCTGCTTAGGAAACTGACAAGAACAGTAGCTCCTCTTCAGTCCAATACACTGTACTTGCTGGGAACAGACTCGAGTGCTATTTGTTCTGTGTATGGCAATGGCAGCGCAATAGTGACTCTACTTACCAGAAAACAACTCTTGCTCGTAGAGCCAGAGACTGCATGTGATTCAACTCCATTTAGGACTAGGAAACAAACACTAGCTCACCTTACAAGAAACACACTCTGATTTAGAGAAAAAAGCACTCTTCTACTCTACTGTGTTTCCTAAGAGGTCTGAACAGTGAACTTGCTCAGAACAAAAGAACTGTGCTTCCTACACACACGGCCATACCTAGTTCAATTCTGCTTAGGAACCTGACAAGAACAGTAGATCCTCTTCAGTCCAATACACTGTACATGCTGGGAACAGACGCGAGTGCTATTTGCCCTGTGTATGACAATGGGAGCACAAAAGTGACTCTTCTTACCAGAAAACAACTCTTGCTCGTAGGACCAGAAACTGCATGTGATTCAACTCCATTTAGGACTGGGAAACAAACACTAGCTTGCCTTACAAGAGACACACTCTGATTGAGAGAAAAAAGCACTCTTCTACTCTACTGTGTTTCCTAAGAGGTCCAAACCGTGAACTTGCTCAGAACAAAAGAACTGTGCTTCCTACACACATGGCCATATCTAGTTCAATTCTGCTTAGGAACCTGACAAGAACAGTAGATCCTCTTCACTCCAATACACTGTACTTGCTGGAAACAGACGCCAGTGCTATTTGTCCTGTGTATGGCAATGGCATCGCAATACTGATTCTTCTTACCAGAAAACAACTCTTGCTCGTAGGACCAGAAACTGCATGTGATTCAACTCCATTTACGACTGAGAAACAAATGCTAGCTCGCCTTACGTGAAACACACTCTGCTTTTGAAAAAAGAGCACTCTTCTACTCTACTGTGTTTCCTATGTGGTCCAAACAGTGAGCTTGCTCAGAACAAAAGAACTGTGCTTCCTACACACACGGGCCATATCTCGTTCAACTCTGCTTAGGAAACTGACAAGAACAGTAGCTCCTCTTCAGTCCGATACACTGTACTTGCTGGGAACAGACGCGAGTGCTATTTGCACTGTGTATGGCAATGGGAGCACAATAGTGACTCTTCTTACCAGAAAACAACTCTTGCTCGTAGGACCAGAAACTGCATGGGATTCAACTCCATTTAGGACTGGGAAACAAACACTAGCTCGCCTTACAAGAAACACACTCTGCTTTTGAGAAAAGAGCACTCTTCTACTCTACTGTGCTTCCTTGGTGTCCAAACAGTGAGCTTGCTCAGAACAAAAGAACTGTGCTTCCTACACACACGGACCATATCTAGTAAAACTCTGCTTAGGAACCTGACAAGAACAGTAGCTCCTCTTCAGTCCAATACACTGTACTTGCTGGGAACAGACGCGAGTGCTATTTGCACTGTGTATGGCAATTGGAGCACAATAGTTACTCGTCTTACCAGAAAACAACTCTTGCTCGTAGGACAAAAAACTGCATGGGATTCAACTCCATTTAGGACAGGGAAACAAACGCTAGCTCACTTTACAAGAAACACACTCTGCTTTTGAGAAAAGAGCCCTCTTCTCCTCTAAAGTGTTTCCTATGGGGCCAAAACAGTGAGCTTGCTCAGAACCAAAGAACTGTACTTCCTACACCCACGGTCATATCTAGTTCAGTTCTGCTTAGGAAACAGACAAGAATAGTAGATCCTCTTCAGTCCAATACACTGCACTTGCTGGGAACAGACGCGAGTGCTATTTGCACTGTGTATGGCAATGGGAGCGCAATAGTGACTCTTCTTACTAGAAAACAACTCTTGCTCGTAGGAGCAGAAACTGCATGTGATTCAACTCCATATAGGACTGGGAAACAAACGCTAGCTCGCCTTACAAGAAACACACTCTGCTTTTGAGAAAAGAGCACTCTTCTACTCTACTGTGTTTCCTATGAGGTCTGAACAGTGAGCTTGCTCAGAACAAAAAAACCGTGCTTCCTACACACCACCATACCTAGTTCAATTCTGCTTAGGAACCTGACAAGAACAGTAGATCCTCTTCAGTCCAATACACTGTACTGCTGGGAAGAGACAACAGTGCTATTTGTCCTGTGTATGGCAATGGCAGCGCAATAGTGACTATTCGTACCATAAAACAACTCTTGCTCGTAGGACCAAAAACTGCATATGATTCAACTCCATTTAGGACTGGGAAACAAACGCTAGCTCGCCTTACAAGAAACACACTCTGCTATTGAGAAAAGAGCACTCTTCTACTCTACTGTGTTTCCTATAGGGCCAGATCAGTGAGCTTGCTCAGAACAAAACAACTGTGCTTCCTACACACACCGCCATACCTAGGTCAACTCTGCTTAGGAACCTGACAAGAACAGTAGATCCTCTTCAGTCCAATACACTGTACTGCTGGGAACAGACAACAGTGCTATTTGTCCTGTGTAAGGCAATGGCAGCGCAATAGTGACTATTCTTACCATAAAAAAACTCTTGCTCGTAGGACCAGAAACTGCATGTGATTCAACTCCATTTAGGACTGGGAAACAAACGCTAGCTCGCCTTACAAGAAACACACTCTGCTTTTGAGAAAAGAGCACTCTTCTACTCTACTGTGTTTCCTATAGGGCCAGAACAGTGAGCTTGCTGAGAACAAAAGGACTGTGCTTCCTACACACACGGACCATATCGAGTTCAACTATGCTTTGGAAACTGACAAGAACAGTAGCTCCTATTCAGTCCAATACACTGTAATTGCTGGGAACAGACGCGAGTGCTATTTGCACTGTGTATGGCAATTGGAGCACAATAGTGACTCTTCTTACCAGAAAACAACTCTTGCTCATAGGAGCAAAAACTGCATGTGACTCAACTCCATTTAGGACTGGGAAACAAACGCTAGCTCGCCTTACAAGAAACAAACTCTGCTTTTGAGAAAAGAGCACTCTTCTACTCTACTGTGTTTCCTATAGGGCTAAAACAGTGAGCTTGCTCAGAACAAAAGAACTGTGCTTCCTAAACACACGGTCATATCTAGTTCAATTCTGCTTAGGAAACTGACAAGAATAGTAGATCCTCTTCTGTCCAATAAACTGTACTTGCTGGGAACAGACGCGAGTGCTATTTGCCCTGTGTATGACAATGGGAGCGCAATAGTGACTCTTCTTACCAGAAAACAACTCTTGCTCGTAGGACCAGAAACTGCATGGGATTCAACTCCATTTAGGACAGGGAAACAAACGCTAGCTCACTTTACAAGAAACACACTCTGCTTTTGAGAAAAGAGCCCTCTTCTCCTCTAAAGTGTTTCCTATAGGGCCAAAACAGTGAGCTTGCTCAGAACAAAAGAACTGTGCTTCCTACACACACGGTCATATCTAGTTCAATTCTGCTTAGGAAACTGACAAGAATAGTAGATCCTCTTCAGTCCAATACACTGCACTTGCTGGGAACAGACTCGAGTGCTATTTGCACTGTGTATGGCAATGGGAGCGCAATAGTGACTCTTCTTACCAGAAAACAACTCTTGCTCGTAGGAGCAGAAACTGCATGTGATTCAACTCCATATAGGACTGGGAAACAAATGCTAGCTCGCCTTACAAGAAACACACTCTGCTTTTGAGAAAAGAGCACTCTTCTACTCTACTGTGTTTCCTATGAGGTCTGAACAGTGAGCTTGCTCAGAACAAAAAAACCGTGCTTCCTACACACACCACCATACCTAGTTCAATTCTGCTTAGGAACCTGACAAGAACAGTAGATCCTCTTCAGTCCAATACACTGTACATGCTGGGTACAGACGCGAGTGCTATTTGCCCTGTGTATGGCAATGGCAGCGCAATAGTGACTATTCATACCATAAAACAACTCTTGCTCGTAGGACCAGAAACTGCATGTGATTCAACTCCATTTAGGACTGGGAAACAAACGCTAGCTCGCCTTACAAGAAACACACTCTGCTTTAGAAAAGAGCACTCTTCTACTCTACTGTGTTTCCTATAGGGCCAGAACAGTGAGCTTGCTCAGAACAAAAGAACTGTGCTTCCTACACACACGGACCATATCTAGTTCAACTCTGCTTTGGAAACTGACAAGAACAGTAGCTCCTCTTCCGTCCAATACACTGCACTGCTGGGAACAGACAACAGTGCTATTTGTCCTGTGTATGGCAATGGCAGCGCAATAGTGACTCTTCTTACCAGAAAACAACTCTTGCTCGTAGGACCAGAAACTGCATGGGATTCAACTCCATTTAGGACTGGGAAACAAACACTAGCTCGCCTTACAAGAAACACACTCTGCTTTTGAGAAAAGAGCACTCTTCTACTCTACTGTGCTTCCTTGGTGTCCAAACAGTGAGCTTGCTCAGAACAAAAGAACTGTGCTTCCTACACACACGGACCATATCTAGTAAAACTCTGCTTAGGAACCTGACAAGAACAGTAGCTCCTCTTCAGTCCAATACACTGTACTTGCTGGGAACAGACGCGAGTGCTATTTGCACTGTGTATGGCAATTGGAGCACAATAGTTACTCGTCTTACCAGAAAACAACTCTTGCTCGTAGGACAAAAAACTGCATGGGATTCAACTCCATTTAGGACAGGGAAACAAACGCTAGCTCACTTTACAAGAAACACACTCTGCTTTTGAGGAAAGAGCCCTCTTCTCCTCTAAAGTGTTTCCTATGGGGCCAAAACAGTGAGCTTGCTCAGAACCAAAGAACTGTGCTTCCTACACACACGGTCATATCTAGTTCAGTTCTGCTTAGGAAACTGACAAGAATAGTAGATCCTCTTCAGTCCAATACACTGCACTTGCTGGGAACAGACGCGAGTGCTATTTGCACTGTGTATGGCAATGGGAGCGCAATAGTGACTCTTCTTACTAGAAAACAACTCTTGCTCGTAGGAGCAGAAACTGCATGTGATTCAACTCCATATAGGACTGGGAAACAAACGCTAGCTCGCCTTACAAGAAACACACTCTGCTTTTGAGAAAAGAGCACTCTTCTACTCTACTGTGTTTCCTATGAGGTCTGAACAGTGAGCTTGCTCAGAACAAAAAAACCGTGCTTCCTACACACCACCATACCTAGTTCAATTCTGCTTAGGAACCTGACAAGAACAGTAGATCCTCTTCAGTCCAATACACTGTACTGCTGGGAAGAGACAACAGTGCTATTTGTCCTGTGTATGGCAATGGCAGCGCAATAGTGACTATTCGTACCATAAAACAACTCTTGCTCGTAGGACCAAAAACTGCATATGATTCAACTCCATTTAGGACTGGGAAACAAACGCTAGCTCGCCTTACAAGAAACACACTCTGCTATTGAGAAAAGAGCACTCTTCTACTCTACTGTGTTTCCTATAGGGCCAGATCAGTGAGCTTGCTCAGAACAAAACAACTGTGCTTCCTACAGACACCGCCATACCTAGGTCAACTCTGCTTAGGAACCTGACAAGAACAGTAGATCCTCTTCAGTCCAATACACTGTACTGCTGGGAACAGACAACAGTGCTATTTGTCCTGTGTAAGGCAATGGCAGCGCAATAGTGACTATTCTTACCATAAAACAACTCTTGCTCGTAGGACCAGAAATTGCATGTGATTCAACTCCATTTAGGACTGGGAAACAAACGCTAGCTCGCCTTACAAGAAACACACTCTGCTTTTGAGAAAAGAGCACTCTTCTACTCTACTGTGTTTCCTATAGGGCCAGAACAGTGAGCTTGCTGAGAACAAAAGGACTGTGCTTCCTACACACACGGACCATATCGAGTTCAACTATGCTTTGGAAACTGACAAGAACAGTAGCTCCTATTCAGTCCAATACACTGTAATTGCTGGGAACAGACGCGAGTGCTATTTGCACTGTGTATGGCAATTGGAGCACAATAGTGACTCTTCTTACCAGAAAACAACTCTTGCTCATAGGAGCAAAAACTGCATGTGACTCAACTCCATTTAGGACTGGGAAACAAACGCTAGCTCGCCTTACAAGAAACAAACTCTGCTTTTGAGAAAAGAGCACTCTTCTACTCTACTGTGTTTCCTATAGGGCTAAAACAGTGAGCTTGCTCAGAACAAAAGAACTGTGCTTCCTAAACACACGGTCATATCTAGTTCAATTCTGCTTAGGAAACTGACAAGAATAGTAGATCCTCTTCTGTCCAATAAACTGTACTTGCTGGGAACAGACGCGAGTGCTATTTGCCCTGTGTATGACAATGGGAGCGCAATAGTGACTCTTCTTACCAGAAAACAACTCTTGCTCGTAGGACCAGAAACTGCATGGGATTCAACTCCATTTAGGACAGGGAAACAAACGCTAGCTCACTTTACAAGAAACACACTCTGCTTTTGAGAAAAGAGCCCTCTTCTCCTCTAAAGTGTTTCCTATAGGGCCAAAACAGTGAGCTTGCTCAGAACAAAAGAACTGTGCTTCCTACACACACGGTCATATCTAGTTCAATTCTGCTTAGGAAACTGACAAGAATAGTAGATCCTCTTCAGTCCAATACACTGCACTTGCTGGGAACAGACTCGAGTGCTATTTGCACTGTGTATGGCAATGGGAGCGCAATAGTGACTCTTCTTACCAGAAAACAACTCTTGCTCGTAGGAGCAGAAACTGCATGTGATTCAACTCCATATAGGACTGGGAAACAAATGCTAGCTCGCCTTACAAGAAACACACTCTGCTTTTGAGAAAAGAGCACTCTTCTACTCTACTGTGTTTCCTATGAGGTCTGAACAGTGAGCTTGCTCAGAACAAAAAAACCGTGCTTCCTACACACACCACCATACCTAGTTCAATTCTGCTTAGGAACCTGACAAGAACAGTAGATCCTCTTCAGTCCAATACACTGTACATGCTGGGTACAGACGCGAGTGCTATTTGCCCTGTGTATGGCAATGGCAGCGCAATAGTGACTATTCATACCATAAAACAACTCTTGCTCGTAGGACCAGAAACTGCATGTGATTCAACTCCATTTAGGACTGGGAAACAAACGCTAGCTCGCCTTACAAGAAACACACTCTGCTTTAGAAAAGAGCACTCTTCTACTCTACTGTGTTTCCTATAGGGCCAGAACAGTGAGCTTGCTCAGAACAAAAGAACTGTGCTTCCTACACACACGGACCATATCTAGTTCAACTCTGCTTTGGAAACTGACAAGAACAGTAGCTCCTCTTCAGTCCAATACACTGCACATGCTGGGAACAGACGCGAGTGCTATTTGTCCTGTGTATGGCAATGGCAGCGCAATAGTGACTCTTCTTACTAGAAAACAACTCTTGCTCGTAGGACCAGAAACTGCATGTGATTCAACTCCATTTAGGACTGAGAAACAAACGCTAGCTCGCCTTACAAGAAACACACTCTGCTTTTGAGAAAAGAGCACTCTTCTACTCTACTGTTTTTCCAATGGGGTCCAAACAGTGAGCTTGCTCAGAACAAAAGAACTGTGCTTCCTACACACACGGTCCATATCTCGTTCAACTCTGCTTAGGAAACTGACAAGAACAGTAGCTCCTCTTCAGTCCGATACACTGTACTTGCTGGGAACAGACGTGAGTGCTCTTTGTACTGTGTATGGCACTGGGAGCGCAATAGTGACTTCCTTACCAGAAAACAACTCTTGCTCGTAGGACCAGAAACTGCATGTGATTCAACTCCATATAGGACTGGGAAACAAACGCTAGCTCGCCTTACAAGAAACACACTCTGCTTTTGAGAAAAGAGCACTCTTCTACTCTACTGTGTTTCCTATAGGGCCAGAACAGTGAGCTTGCTCAGAACAAAAGAACTGTGCTTCCTACACACACGGTCATATCTAGTCCAATTCTGATTAGGAAACTGACAAGAATAGTAGATCCTCTTCAGTCCAATACACTGTACTTGCTGGGAACAGACGCGAGTGCTATTTGCCCTGTGTATGTAAATGGGAGCGCAATAGTAACTCTTCTTACCAGAAAACAACTCTTGCTGGTAGGAGCAGAAGCTGCATGAGATTCAACTCCATTTAGGACTGGGAAACAAATGCTAGCTCACCTTACGAGAAACACAATCTTCTTTTGAGAAAGGAGCCCTCTTCTACTCTAAAGTGTTTCCTATAGGGCCAAAAGAGTGAGCTTGCTCCGAACAAAAGAACTGCTTCCTACACACACGGTCATATCTAGTTCAATATTGCTTAAGAAACTGACAAGAATAGTAGATCCTCTTCAGTCCAATACACTGCACATGCTGGGAACAGACGCGAGTGCTATTTGCACTGTGTATGGCAAAGAGAGCACAATAGGGACTTTCCTTACCAGAAAACAACTCTTGCTCGAAGGACCAGAAACTGCATGTGATTCAACTCCATATAGGACTGGGAAACAAACGCTAGCTCGCCTTACAAGAAACACACTCTGCTTTTGAGAAAAGAGCACTTTTCTACTCTACTGTGTTTCCTTTAGGGCCAGAACAGTGAGCTTGCTCAGAACAAAAGAACTGTGCTTCCTACACACACGGGCCATATCTAGTTCAACTCTGCTTAGGAAACTGACAAGAACAGTAGATCCTCTTCAGTCCAATACACTGTACTTGCTGGGAAAAGACGCCAGGGCTATTTGTCCTGTGTATGGCAATGGCAGCGCAATACTGACTCTTCTTACCACAAAACAACTCTTGTTCATAGGACCAGAAACTGCATGTGATTCAACTCCATTTAGGACTGGGAAACAAACTCTAGCTCGCCTTACAAGAAACACACTCTTCTTTTGAGAAAAGAGCACTCTTCTACTCTACTGTGTTTCCTATGGGGTCCAAACAGTGAGCTTGCTCAGAACAAAAAACTGTGCTTCCTACACACTTACCATATCTAGTTCAACTCTGCTTATGAAACTGACAAGAACAGTAGCTCCTCTTCAGTCGGATACACTGTACTTGCTGGGAACAGACGCGAGTGCTATTTGCACTGTGTATAACAATGGGGGGACAATAGTGACTTCCTTACCAGAAAACAACTCTTGCTCGTAGGACCAGAAACTGCATGTGATTCAACTCCATTTAGGACTGGGAAACAAACGCTAGCTCGCCTTACAAGAAACACACTCTGCTTTTGAGAAAAGAGCACTCTTCTACTCTACTGTGTTTCCTATAGGGCCAAAACAGTGAGCTTGCTCAGAACAAAAGACCTGTGCTTCCTACACACACGGTCATATCTAGTCCAATTCTGATTAGGAAACTGACAAGAATAGTAGATCCTCTTCAGTCCAATACACTGTACTTGCTGGGAACAGACGCGAGTGCTATTTGCCCTGTGTATGTAAAAGGGAGCGCAATAGTAACTCTTCTTACCAGAAAACAACTCTTGGTGGTAGGACCAGAAACTGCATGAGATTCAACTCCATTTAGGACTGGGAAACAAATGCTAGCTCACCTTACGAGAAACACAATCTTCTTTTGAGAAAGGAGCCCTCTTCTACTCTAAAGTGTTTCCTATAGGGCCAAAAGTGTGAGCTTGCTCTGAACAAAAGAACTGCTTCCTACACACACGGTCATATCTAGTTCAATATTGCTTAAGAAACTGACAAGAATAGTAGATCCTCTTCAGTCCAATACACTGCTCTTGCTGGGAACAGACGCGAGTGCTATTTGCACTCTGTATGGCAAAGAGAGCGCAATAGGGACTTTCCTTACCAGAAAACAACTCTTGCTCGAAGGACCAGAAACTGCATGTGATTCAACTCCATATAGGACTGGGAAACAAACGCTAGCTCGCCTTACAAGAAACACACTCTGCTTTTGAGAAAAGAGCACTTTTCTACTCTACTGTGTTTCCTTTAGGGCCAGAACAGTGAGCTTGCTCAGAACAAAAGAACTGTGCTTCCTACACACACGGGCCATATCTAGTTCAACTCTGCTTAGGAAACTGACAAGAACAGTAGATCCTCTTCAGTCCAATACACTGTACTTGCTGGGAAAAGACGCCAGGGCTATTTGTCCTGTGTATGGCAATGGCAGCACAATAGTGACTCTTCTTACCACAAAACAACTCTTGTTCATAGGACCAGAAACTGCATGTGATTCAACTCCATTTAGGACTGGGAAACAAATGCTAGCTCGCCTTACAAGAAACACCATCTGCTTTAGAGAAAAGAGCACTCTTCTACTCTACTGTGTTTCCTATGGGGTCCGAACAGTGAGTTTGCTCAGAACAAAAAAACTGTGCTTCCTACACACACGAGCCATATCTCGTTCAACTCTGCTTAGGAAACTGACAAGAACAGTAGCTCCTCTTCAGTCCCATACACTGTACTTGCTGGGAACAGACGCGAGTGCTATTTGCACTGTGTATGGCAATGGGAGCACAATAGTGACTTCCTTACCAGAAAACAACTCTTGCTCGTAGGACCAGAAACTGCATGTGATTCAACTCCATTTAGGACTGGGAAACAAACGCTAGCTTGCCTTACAAGAAACACACTCTGCTTTTTTGAAAAGAGCACTGTTCTACTCTACTGTGTTTCCTATAGGGCCAGAACAGTGAGCTTGCTGAGATCAAAAGAACTGTGCTTCCTACACACATGGACCACATCTAGTTCAACTATGCTTTGGAAACTGACAAGAAGAGTAGCTCCTAGTCAGTCCAATACACTGTACTTGCTGGGAACAGACACGAGTGCTATTTGCACTGTGTATGGCAATTGGAGCCCAATAGTGACTCTTCTTACCAGAAAACAACTCTTGCTCGTATGTTCAAAAACTGCATGTGACTCAACTCCATTTAGGACTGGGAATCAAACGCGAGCTCGCCTTACAAGAAACACACTCTGCTTTAGAGAAAAGAGCACTCTTCTACTCTACTGTGTTTCCTATAGGGCCAGAACAGTGAGCTTGCTCAGAACAAAAGAACTGTGCTTCCTACACACACGGCCATATCTAGTTCAACTCTCCTTAGGAACCTGACAAGAACAGTAGATCCTCTTCAGTCCAATACACTGTACATGCTGGGAACAGACACCAGTGCTATTTGCCCAGTGTATGACAATGGGAGCACAATACTGACTCTTCTTACCAGAATACAACTCTTGCTCGTAGGACCAGAAACTGCATGTGATTCAACTCCATTTATGACTGGGAAACAAACGCTAGCTCGCCTTACAAGAAACACACTCTGCTTTTGAGAAAAGAGCACTCTTCTACTCTACTGTGTTTCCAATGGGGTCCAAACAGTGAGCTTACTCAGAACAAAAGAACTGTGCTTCCTAAACACACAGACCATATCTAGTTCAACTCTGCTGAGGAAACTGACAAGAACAGTAGCTCCTAATCAGTCCAATACACTGTACTTGAAGAGAACAAATGCGAGTACTATTTGCACTGTGTATGGCATTTGGAGCGCAATAGTGACTCTTTTTACCAGAAAACAACTCTTGCTCGTAGGACCAGAAACTGCATGTGATTCAACTCCATTTAGGACTGGGAAACAAATGCTAGCTCGCCTTACAAGAAACACACTCTGCTTTTGAGAAAAGAGCACTCTTCTACTCTACTGTGTTTCCTAAGAGGTCTGAACAGTGAACTTGCTCAGAACAAAAGAACTGTGCTTCCTACACACACGGCCATACCTAGTTCAATTCAGCTTAGGAACCTGACAAGAACAGTAGATCCTCTTCAGTCCAATACACTGTACATGCTGGGAACAGACGCGAGTGCTATTTGCCCTGTGTATGACAATGGGAGCGCAATAGTGACTCTTCTTACCAGAAAACAACTCTTGCTCGTAGGACCAGAAACTGCATGTGATTCAACTCCATTTAGGACTGGGAAACAAACACTAGCTCGCCTTACAAGAAACACACTCTGATTTAGAGAAAAAAGCACTCTTCTACTCTACTGTGTTTCCTAAGAGGTCCAAACAGTGAACTTGCTCAGAACAAAAGAACTGTGCTTCCTACACACACGGGCATATCTAGTTCAATTCTGCTTAGGAACCTGACAAGAACAGTAGATCCTCTTCAGTCCAATACACTGTACTTGCTGGGAACAGACTCCAGGGCTCTTTGTTCCGTGTATGGCAATGGCAGCACAATATTGACTCTTCTTACCAGAAAACAACTCTTGCTCGTAGGACCAGAAACTGCATGTGATTCATCTCCATTTAGGACTGGGAAACAAATGCTAGCTCGCCTTACATGAAACACACTCTGCTTTTGAGAAAAGAGCACTCTTCTACTCTACTGTGTTTCCAATGGGGTCCGAACAGTGAGCTTGCTCAGAACAAAAGAACTGTGCTTCCTACACACACGGCCATATCTAGTTCAACTCTGCTTAGGAACCTGACAAGAACAGCAGATCCTCTTCAGTCCAATATACTGTACATGATGGGAACGGACGCCAGTGCAATTTGCCCTGTGTATTTCAATGGGAGCACAATAGTGACTCTTCTTACCAGAAAACAACTCTTGCTCGTAGGACCAGAAACTGCATGTGATTCAACTCCATTTAGGACTGGGAAACAAACTCTAGCTCGCCTTACAAGAAACAAACTCTGCTTTTGAGAAAAGAGCACTCTTCTACTCTACTGTTTTTCCAATGGGGTCCAAACAGTGAGCTTGCTCAGAACAAAAGAACTGTGCTTCCTACGCACGGGCCATATCTTGTTCAACTCTGCTTAGGAAACTGACAAGAACAGTAGCTCCTCTTCAGTCTGATACACTGTACTTGCTGGGAACAGACGCGAGTGCTATTTGCACTGTGTGGCACCTGGAATGCAATAGTGACTTATTTCCCAGAAAACAACTCTTGCTCGTAGGTCCAGAAACTGCATGTGATTCAACTCCATTTAGGACTGGAAAACAAACGCTAGCTCGCCTTACAAGAAACACACTCTGCTTTTGAGAAAAGAGCACTGTTCTACTCTACTGTGTTTCCTATAGGGCCAGAACAGTGAGCTTGCTGAGAACAAAGAACTGTGCTTCCTACACACACGGACCATATCTAGTTCAACTATGCTTTGGAAACTGACAAGAACAGTAGCTCCTATTCAGTCCAATACACTGTACTTGCTGGGAACAGACGCGAGTGCTATTTGCACCGTGTATGGCAATTGAAGTGCAATAGTGACTCTCCTTACCAGAAAACAACTCTTGCTCGCAGGACCAAAAACTGCATGTGACTCAACTCCATATATGACTGGGAAACAAACGCTAGCTCGCCTTACAAGAAACACACTCTGCTTTTGAGAAAAGAGCACTCTTCTACTCTACTGTGTTTCCTATGAGGTCTGAACAGTGAGCTTGCTCAGAACAAAAAAACCGTGCTTCCTACACACACCACCATACCTAGTTCAATTCTGCTTAGGAACCTGACAAGAACAGTAGATCCTCTTCAGTCCAATACACTGTACTGCTGGGAACAGACAACAGTGCTATTTGTCCTGTGTAAGGCAATGGCAGCGCAATAGTGACTATTCTTACCATAAAACAACTCTTGCTCGTAGGACCAGAAACTGCATGTGATTCAACTCCATTTAGGACTGGGAAACAAACGCTAGCTCGCCTTACAAGACACACACTCTGCTTTTGAGAAAAGAGCACTCTTCTACTCTACTGTGTTTCCTAGGGGGTCCAAACAGTGAGCTTGCTCAGAACAAAAAAACTGTGCTTCCTACACACGGACCATATCTGGTTCACCTCTGCTTAGGAACCTGACAAGAACAGTAGCTCCTATTCAGTCCAATACACTGTAATTGCTGGGAACAGACGCGAGTGCTATTTGCACTGTGTATGGCAATTGGAGCACAATAGTGACTCGTCTTACCAGAAAACAACTCTTGCTCGTAGGACAAAAAACTGCATGTGACTCAACTCCATTTAGGACTGGGAAACAAACTCTAGCTCGCCTTACAAGAAACACACTCTGCTTTTGAGAAAAGAGCACTGTTCTACTCTACTGTGTTTCCTGTAGGGCCAGAACAGTGAGCTTGCTCAGAACAAAAGAACTGTGCTTCCTACACACACGGCCATATCTAGTTCAATTCTGATTATGAACCAGACAAGAACAGTAGATCCTCTTCAGTCCAATACTCTGTACTTGCTGGGAACAGACGCCAGTGCTATTTGTCCTGTGTATGGCAATGGCAGCGCAATAGTGACTATTCATACCATAAAACAACTCTTGCTCGTAGGACCAGAAACTGCATGTGATTCAACTCCATTTAGGACTGGGAAACAAACGCTAGGTCGCCTTATAAGAAACACACTCTGCTTTAGAAAAGAGCACTCTTCTACTCTACTGTGTTTCCTATAGGGCCAGAACAGTGAGCTTGCTCAGAACAAAGAACTGTGCTTCCTACACACACGGACCATATCTAGTTCAACTCTGCTTTGGAAACTGACAAGAACAGTAGCTCCTCTTCAGTCCAATACACTGCACATGCTGGGAACAGACGCGAGTGCTATTTGCACTGTGTATGGCAAAGAGAGCGCAATAGGGACTTTCCTTACCAGAAAACAACTCTTGCTCGAAGGACCAGAAACTGCATGTGATTCAACTCCATATAGGACTGGGAAACAAACGCTAGCTCGCCTTACAAGAAACACACTCTGCTTTTGAGAAAAGAGCACTTTTCTACTCTACTGTGTTTCCTTTAGGGCCAGAACAGTGAGCTTGCTCAGAACAAAAGAACTGTGCTTCCTAAACACACGGGCCATATCTAGTTCAACTCTGCTTAGGAAACTGACAAGAACAGTAGATCCTCTTCAGTCCAATACACTGTACTTGCTGGGAAAAGACGCCAGGGCTATTTGTCCTGTGTATGGCAATGGCAGCGCAATAGTGACTCTTCTTACCACAAAACAACTCTTGTTCATAGGACCAGAAACTGCATGTGATTCAACTCCATTTAGGACAGGGAAACAAACACTAACTCGCCTTACAAGAAACACACTCTGCTTTTGAGAAAAGAGCACTCTTCTACTCTACTGTGTTTCCTATGGGGTCCAAACAGTGAGCTTGCTCAGAACAAAAAACTGTGCTTCCTACACACGGACCATATCTAGTTCATCTCTGCTTATGAAACTGACAAGAACAGTAGCTCCTCTTCAGTCCGTTACACTGTACTTGCTGGGAACAGACGCGAGTGCTATTTGCACTGTGTATGGCAATGGGGGGACAATAGTGACTTCCTTACCAGAAAACAACTCTTGCTCGTAGGACCAGAAACTGCATGTGATTCAACTCCATTTAGGACTGGGAAACAAACGCTAGCTCGCCTTACAAGAAACACACTCTGCTTTTGAGAAAAGAGCACTCTTCTACTCTACTGTGTTTCCTATAGGGCCAGAACACAGAGCTTGCTGAGAACAAAAGAATTGTGCTTCCTAAACACACGGACCATATCTAGTTCAACTCTGCTTAGGAAACTGACAAGAACAGTAGCTCCTATTCAGTCCAATACACTGTATGTGCTGGGAACAGACGCGAGTGCTATTTGCACTGTGTATAGCAATTGGAGCGCAAGAGTGACTCTTCTTCCCAGAAAACAACTCTTGCTCGTAGGACCAAAAACTGCATGTGACTCAACTCCATTTAGGACTGGGAAACAAACTCTAGCTCGCCTTACAATTAACACACTCTGCTTTTGAGAAAAGAGCACTCTTCTACTCTACTGTGTTTCCTATAGGGCCAGAACAGTGAGCTTGCTCAGAACAAAACAACTGTGCTTCCTACACACACCGCCATACCTAGGTCAACTCTGCTTAGGAACCTGACAAGAACAGTAGATCCTCTTCAGTCCAATACACTGTACTGCTGGGAACAGACAACAGTGCTATTTGTCCTGTGTAAGGCAATGGCAGCGCAATAGTGACTATTCTTACCATAAAACAACTCTTGCTCGTAGGACCAGAAACTACATGTGATTCAACTCCATTTAGGACTGGGAAACAAACGCTAGCTCGCCTTACAAGAAACACACTCTGCTTTTGAGAAAAGAGCACTCTTCTACTCTACTGTGTTTCCTAGGGGGTTCAAACAGTGAGCTTGCTCAGAAGAAAACAACTGTGCTTCCTACACATGGACCATATCTAGTTCAACTCTGCTTTGGAAACTGACAAGAACAGTAGCTCCTCTTCAGTCCGATACACTGTACTTGCTGGGAACAAACGCGAGTGCTATTTGCACTGTGTATAGCAATTGGAGCGCAATAGTGACTCTTCTTCCCAGAAAACAACTCTTGCTCGTAGGACCAAAAACTGCATGTGACTCAACTCCATTTAGGACTGGGAAACAAATGCGAGCTCGCCTTACAAGAAACACACTCTGCTTTAGAGAAAAGAGCACTCTTCTACTCTACTGTGTTTCCTATAGTGCCAGAACAGTGAGCTTGATCAGAACAAAAGAACTGTGCTTCCTACACACACGGCCATATCTAGTTCAACTCTGCTTAGGAACCTGACAAGAACAGCAGATCCTCTTCAGTCCAATACACTGTACATGATGGGAACAGACGCCAGTGCAATTTGCCCTGTGTATTTCAATGGGAGCACAATAGTGACTCTTCTTACCAGAAAACAACTCTTGCTCGTAGGACCAGAAACTGCATGTGATTCAAATCCATTTAGGACTGGGAAACAAACTCTAGCTCGCCTTACAAGAAACACACTCTGCTTTTTAGAAAAGAGCACTCTTCTACTCTACTGTTTTTCCAATGGGGTCCAAACAGTGAGCTTGCTCAGAACAAAAGAACTGTGATTCCTACGCACGGGCCATATCTCGTTCAACTCTGCTTAGGAAACTGACAAGAACAGTAGCTCCTCTTCAGTCTGATACACTGTACTTGCTGGGAACAGACGCGAGTGCTATTTGCACTGTGTGGCACCTGGAATGCAATAGTGACTTATTTCCCAGAAAAAAACTCTTGCTCGTAGATCCAGAAACTGCATGTGATTCAACTCCATTTAGGACTGGAAAACAAACGCTAGCTCACCTTACGAAAAACACACTCTGCTTTTGAGAAAAGAGCACTCTTCTACTCTACTGTGTTTCCTATAGGGCCAGAACAGTGAGCTTGCTGAGAACAAAAGAACTGTGCTTCCTAAACACACGGATCATATCTCGTTCAACTCTGCTTAGGAAACTGACAAGAACAGTAGCTCCTCTTCAGTCCAATACACTGCACTTGCTGGGAACAGACGCGAGTCCTATTTGCACTGTGTGTGGCAATGGGAGCGCAATAGTGACTTTCCTTACCAGAAAACAACTCTTGCTCGTAGGACCAGAAACTGCATGTGATTCAACTCCATATAGGACTGGGAAACAAACGCTAGCTCGCCTTACAAGAAAGACACTCTGCTTTTGAGAAAAGAGCACTCTTCTACTCTACTGTGTTTCCTATAGGGCCAGAACAGTGAGCTTGCTCAGAACAAAAGAACTGTGCTTCCTACACACGGCCATACCTAGTACAATTCTGCTTAGGAACCTGACAAGAACAGTAGATCCTCTTCAGTACAATACCCTGCACATCCTGAGAACAGACGCGAGTGCTATTTGCCATGTGTATGACAATGGGAGCACAATAGTGACTCTTCAAACCAGAAAACAACTCTTGCTCGTAGGACCAGAGAGTGCATGTGATTCAACTCCATTTAGGACTAGGAAACAAACACTAGCGCGCCTTACAAGAAACACACTCTGATTTAGAGAAAAAAGCACTCTTCTATCTACTGTGTTTCCTAAGAGGTCTGAACAGTGAACTTGCTCAGAACAAAAGAACTGTGCTTCCTACACACACGGCCATACCTAGTTCAATTCTGCTTAGGAACCTGACAAGAACCGTAGATCCTCTTCCGTCCAATACACTGCACTGCTGGGAACAGACAACAGTGCTATTTGTCCTGTGTATGGCAATGGCAGCGCAATAGTGACTCTTCTTACCAGAAAACAACTCTTGCTCGTAGGACCAGAAACTGCATGGGATTCAACTCCATTTAGGACTGGGAAACAAACACTAGCTCGCCTTACAAGAAACACACTCTGCTTTTGAGAAAAGAGCACTCTTCTACTCTACTGTGCTTCCTTGGTGTCCAAACAGTGAGCTTGCTCAGAACAAAAGAACTGTGCTTCCTACACACACGGACCATATCTAGTAAAACTCTGCTTAGGAACCTGACAAGAACAGTAGCTCCTCTTCAGTCCAATACACTGTACTTGCTGGGAACAGACGCGAGTGCTATTTGCACTGTGTATGGCAATTGGAGCACAATAGTTACTCGTCTTACCAGAAAACAACTCTTGCTCGTAGGACAAAAAACTGCATGGGATTCAACTCCATTTAGGACAGGGAAACAAACGCTAGCTCACTTTACAAGAAACACACTCTGCTTTTGAGAAAAGAGCCCTCTTCTCCTCTAAAGTGTTTCCTATGGGGCCAAAACAGTGAGCTTGCTCAGAACCAAAGAACTGTGCTTCCTACACACACGGTCATATCTAGTTCAGTTCTGCTTAGGAAACTGACAAGAATAGTAGATCCTCTTCAGTCCAATACACTGCACTTGCTGGGAACAGAAGCGAGTGCTATTTGCACTGTGTATGGCGAAAGGAGCACAAAAGTGACTCTTTTTACCACAAAACAACTCTTTCTCATAGGACCAGAAACTGCATGTGATTCAAATCCTTTTCTGATTGGGAAACAAACACAAGCTCGCCTTACAAGAAACAGACTCTGCTTTTGAGAAGAGCACTCTTCTAATCTACTGTGTTTCCTATAGGGCCAGAAGAGTCAGCTTGCTCAGAACAAAAGAACTGTGCTTCCGATGTACAGGCCATATCTATTTCAACTCCACTTAGGAAACTGACGAGAACAGTAGCTTCTCTTCAGTCCAATACACTGTACTTGCTGGGAACAGACGCGAGTGCTATTTGCACTGTGTATGGCAATGGGAGCACAATAGTGACTCTTCTTACCAGAAAACAACTCTTGCTCGTAGGACAAGAAACTGCATGTGATTCAACTCCATTTCTGACTGGGAAACAAATACTAGCTCGCCTTACAAGATACACACTCTGCTTTTGAGAAAAGAGCACTATTCTACTCTCCTGTGTTTCCTATAGGGCCAGAACAGTGAGCTTGCTCAGAACAAAAGCACTGTGCTTCCGACACACGGGCCATATCTAGTTCAACTCTGCTTAGGAAACTGACAAGAACAGTAGCTTCTCTTCAGTCCAATACACTGTACTTGCTGGGAACAGACGCGAGTGCTATTTGCATTGTGTATGGCGAATGGAGCACAAAAGTGACTCTTTTTTACCACAAAACAACTCTTGCTCATAGGACCAGAAACTGCATGTGATACAAATCCTTTTCTGATTGGGAAACAAACACTAGCTCGCCTTACAAGAAACACACTCTGCTTTTGATAAAAGAGCACTCTTCTAATCTACTGTGTTTCCTATAGGGCCAGAACAGTGAGCTTGCTCAGAAGAAAAGAACTGTGCTTCCGACATACGGGCCATATCTAGTTCAACTCCACTTAGGAAACTGACGAGAACAGTAGCTTCTCTTCAGTCCAATACACTGTACTTGCTGGGAACAGACGCAAGTGCTATTTGCACTGTGTATGGCAATGGGAGCGCAATAGTGACTCTTCTTACCAGAAAACAACTCTTGCTCGTAGGACAAGAAACTGCATGTGATTCAAATCCATATAGGACTGGGAAACAAACACTAGCTTGCCTTACAAGAAACACACTCTGCTTTTCAGAAAAGAGCACTCTTCTACTCTCCTGTGTTTCCTATAGGGCCAGAACAGTGAGCTTGCTCAGAACAAAAGAACTGTGTTTCCTACACACACGGGCCATATCTACTTCAACTCTGCTTAGGAAACTGATGAGAACAGTAGCTTCTCTTCAGTCTAATACACTGTACTTGCTGGGAACACATGCAAGTGCTATTTGCACTGTGTATGGCAATGGGAGCGCAATAGTGACTCTTCTTACCAGAAAGCAAATCTTGCTCATAGGACCAGAAACTGCATGTGATTCAACTCCATTTCTGACTGGGAAACAAATAGTAGCTCGCCTTACAAGAAACACACTCTGCTTTTGATAAAAGAGCACTCTTCTATTCTCCTATAATTCCTATAGGGCCAGAAGAGTGAGCTTGCTCAGAACAAAAGAACTGTGCTTCCCACATACGGGCCATATCTAGTTCAACTCCACTTAGGAAACTGACGAGAACAGTAGCTTCTCTTCAGTCCAATACACTGTACTTGCTGGGAACAGAAGCGAGTGCTATTTGCACTGTGTATGGCAATGGGAGCACAATAGTGACTCTTCTTACCAGAAAACAACTCTTGCTCGTAGGACAAGAAACTGAATGTGATTCAACTCCATATAGGACTGGGAAACAAACACTAGCTCGCCTTACAAGAAACACACTCTGCTTTTGAGAAAAGAGCACTCTTCTACTCTCCTGTGTTTCCTATAGGGCCAGAAGAGTGAGCTTGCTCAGAACAAAAGCACTGTGCTTCCGACACACGGGCCATATCTAGTTCAACTCTGCTTAGGAAACTGACAAGAACAGTAGCTTCTCTTCAGTCCAATACACTGTACTTGCTGGGAACAGAAGCGAGTGCTATTTGCACTGTGTATGGCGAAAGGAGCACAAAAGTGACTCTTTTTACCACAAAACAACTCTTTCTCATAGGACCAGAAACTGCATGTGATTCAAATCCTTTTCTGATTGGGAAACAAACACAAGCTCGCCTTACAAGAAACAGACTCTGCTTTTGAGAAGAGCACTCTTCTAATCTACTGTGTTTCCTATAGGGCCAGAAGAGTCAGCTTGCTCAGAACAAAAGAACTGTGCTTCCGATGTACAGGCCATATCTATTTCAACTCCACTTAGGAAACTGACGAGAACAGTAGCTTCTCTTCAGTCCAATACACTGTACTTGCTGGGAACAGACGCGAGTGCTATTTGCACTGTGTATGGCAATGGGAGCACAATAGTGACTCTTCTTACCAGAAAACAACTCTTGCTCGTAGGACCAGAAACTGCATGTGATTCAACTCCATTTCTGACTGGGAAACAAATACTAGCTCGCCTTACAAGATACACACTCTGCTTTGAGAAAAGAGCACTATTCTACTCTCCTGTGTTTCCTATAGGGCCAGAACAGTGAGCTTGCTCAGAACAAAAGCACTGTGCTTCCGACACACGGGCCATATCTAGTTCAACTCTGCTTAGGAAAGTGACAAGAACAGTAGCTTCTCTTCAGTCCAATACACTGTACTTGCTGGGAACAGACGCGAGTGCTATTTGCATTGTGTATGGCGAATGGAGCACAAAAGTGACTCTTTTTTACCACAAAACAACTCTTGCTCATAGGACCAGAAACTGCATGTGATTCAAATCCATATAGGACTGGGAAACAAACACTAGCTTGCCTTACAAGAAACACACTCTGCTTTCAGAAAAGAGCACTCTTCTACTCTCCTGTGTTTCCTATAGGGCCAGAACAGTGAGCTTGCTCAGAACAAAAGAACTGTGTTTCCTACACACACGGGCCATATCTACTTCAACTCTGCTTAGGAAACTGATGAGAACAGTAGCTTCTCTTCAGTCTAATACACTTGTACTTGCTGGGAACACATGCAAGTGCTATTTGCACTGTGTATGGCAATGGGAGCGCAATAGTGACTCTTCTTACCAGAAAGCAAATCTTGCTCGTAGGACCAGAAACTGCATGTGATTCAACTCCATTTCTGACTGGGAAACAAATAGTAGCTCGCCTTACAAGAAACACACTCTGCTTTTGATAAAAGAGCACTCTTCTACTCTCCTATAATTCCTATAGGGCCAGAAGAGTGAGCTTGCTCAGAACAAAAGAACTGTGCTTCCCACATACGGGCCATATCTAGTTCAACTCCACTTAGGAAACTGACGAGAACAGTAGATTCTCTTCAGTCCAATACACTGTACTTGCTGGGAACAGAAGCGAGTGCTATTTGCACTGTGTATGGCAATGGGAGCACAATAGTGACTCTTCTTACCAGAAAACAACTCTTGCTCGTAGGACAAGAAACTGAATGTGATTCAACTCCATATAGGACTGGGAAACAAACACTAGCTCGCCTTACAAGAAACACACTCTGCTTTTGAGAAAAGAGCACTCTTCTACTCTCCTGTGTTTCCTATAGGGCCAGAAGAGTGAGCTTGCTCAGAACAAAAGCACTGTGCTTCCGACACACGGGCCATATCTAGTTCAACTCTGCTTAGGAAACTGACAAGAACAGTAGCTTCTCTTCAGTCCAATACACTGTACTTGCTGGGAACAGACGCGAGTGCTCTTTGCACTGTGTATGGCGAATGGAGCACAAAAGTGACTCTTTTTAAAACAAAACAACTCTTGCTCATATGACCAGAAACTGCATGTGATTCAAATCCTTTTCTGATTGGGAAACAAACACTAGCTCGCCTTACAAGAAACACAATCTGCTTTTGAAAAAGAGCACTCTTCTACTCTCCTGTGTTTCCTATAGGGCCAGAAGAGTGAGCTTGCTCAGAACAAAAGCACTGTGCTTCCGACACACGGGCCATATCTAGTTCAACTCTGCTTAGGAAATTGACAAGAACAGGAGCTTCTCTTCAGTCCAATACACTGTACTTGCTGGGAACAGACGCAAGTGCTATTTGCACTGTGTTTGTCAATGTGAGCACAATAGTGACTCTTCTTACCAGAAAACAATTCTTGCTCATAGGACCAGAAACTGCATGTGATTCAACTCCATTTAGGACTGGGAAACAAAAACTAGCACGCCTTACAAGAAACACACTCTGCTTTTGAGAAAAGAGCACTCTTCTAATCTAGTGTGTTTCCTATAGGGCCAGAACAGTGAGCTTGCTCAGAACAAAAGAACTGTGCTTCCGACATAAGGGCCATATATAGTTCAACTCAACTTAGGAAACTGACGAGAACAGTAGCTTCTCTTCAGTCCAATACACTGTACTTGCTGGGAACAGACACAAGTGCTATTTGCAGTGTGTATGGCAATGGGAGCGCAATAGTGACTCTTCTTACCAGAAAACAACTCTTGCTTGTAGGACAAGAAACTGAATGGGATTCAACTCCATATAGGACTGGGAAGCAAACACAAGCTCGCCTTACAAGAAACACACTCTGCTTTTGAGAAAAGAGCACTCTTCTCCTCTCCTGTGTTTCCTATAGGGCCAGAACAGTGAGCTTGCTCAGAACAAAAGCACTGTGCTTCCAACACATGGGCCATATCTAGTTCAACTCTGCTTAGGAAACTGACAAGAACAGTAGCTTCTCTTCAGTTCAATACACTTTACTTGCTGGGAACAGACGCGAGTGCTATTTGCACTGTGCATGGCGAATGGAGCACAAAAGTGACTCTTCTTACCAGAAAACAACTCTTGCTCGTAGGACCCGAAACTACATGTGATTCAACTCCATTTCTGACTGGGAAACAAATAGTAGCTCGCCTTACAAGAAACACACTCTGCTTTTGATAAAAGAGCACTCTTCTAATCTACTGTGTTTCCCATATGGCCAGAAGAGTGAGCTTGCTCAGAAGAAAAGAACTGTGCTTCCGACGTATGGGCCATATCTAGTTCAACTCAACTTAGGAAACTGACAAGAACAGTAGCTTCTCTTCAGTCCAATACACTGTACTTGCTGGGAACATATGCGAATGCTATTTGCAATGTGTATGGCAATGGGAGCACAATAGTGACTCTTCTTACCAGAAAACAACTCTTGCTCGTAGGACAAGAAACTGAATGTGATTCAACTCCATTTCTGACTGGGAAACAAATACTAGCTCCCCTTACAAGAAACACACTCTCCTTTGATAAAAGAGCACTCTTCTAATCTCCTGTGTTTCCTATAAGGCCAGAACAGTGAGCTTGCTCAGAACAAAAGAACTGTGCTTCCGACATACGGGCCATATCTAGTTCAACTCCACTTAGGAAACTGACGAGAACAGTAGCTTCTCTTCAGTCCAATACACTGTACTTGCTGGGAACAGACACAAGTGCTATTTGCACTGTGTATGGCAATGGGAGCGCAATAGTGACTCTTCTTACCAGAAAACAACTCTTGCTCGTAGGACAAGAAACTGCATGTGATTCAACTCCATTTCTGACTGGGAAACAAATACTAGCTCGCCTTACAAGAAACACACTCTGCTTTTGAGAAAAGAGCACTCTTCTACTCTCCTGTGTTTCCTATAGGGCCAGAACAGTGAGCTTGCTCAGAACAAAAGCACTGTGCTTCCAACACACGGGCCATATCTAGTTCAACTCTGCTTAGGAAACTGACAAGAACAGTAGCTTCTCTTCAGTCCAATACACTGTACTTGCTGGGAACAGACGCGAGTGCTCTTTGCACTGTGTATGGCGAATGGAGCACAAAAGTGACTCTTTTTTACCACAAAACAACTCTTGCTCATAGGACCAGAAACTGCATGTGATACAAATCCTTTTCTGATTGGGAAACAAACACTAGCTCGCCTTACAAGAAACACACTCTCCTTTTGATAAAAGAGCACTCTTCTAATCTACTGTGTTTCCTATAGGGCCAGAACAGTGAGCTTGCTCAGAACAAAAGAACTGTGCTTCCGACATACGGGCCATATCTAGTTCAACTCCACTTAGGAAACTGACAAGAACAGTAGCTTCTCTTCAGTCCAATACACTGTACTTGCTGGGAACAGACGCAAGTGCTATTTGCACTGTGTATGGCAATGGGAGCGCAATAGTGACTCTTCTTACCAGAAACAACTCTTGCTCGTAGGACAAGAAACTGCATGTGATTCAAATCCATATAGGACTGGGAAACAAACACTAGCTTGCCTTACAAGAAACACACTCTGCTTTTGAGAAAAGAGCACTCTTCTACTCTCCTGTGTTTCCTATAGGGCAGAACAGTGAGCTTGCTCAGAACAAAAGAACTGTGTTTCCTACACACACGGGCCATATCTACTTCAACTCTGCTTAGGAAACTGATGAGAACAGTAGCTTTTCTTCAGTCTAATACACTGTAATTGCTGGGAACACATGCAAGTGCTATTTGCACTGTGTATGGCAATGGGAGCGCAATAGTGACTCTTCTTACCAGAAAACAAATCTTGCACGTAGGACCAGAAACTGCATGTGATTCAACTCCATTTCTGACTGGGAAACAAATAGTAGCTCGCCTTACAAGAAACACACTCTGCTTTTGATAAAAGAGCACACTTCTACTCTCCTATCATTCCTATAGGGCCAGAAGAGTGAGCTTGCTCAGAACAAAAGAACTGTGCTTCCCACATACGGGCCATATCTAGTTCAACTCCACTTAGGAAACTGACGAGAACAGTAGCTTCTCTTCAGTCCAATACACTGTACTTGCTGGGAACAGAAGCGAGTGCTATTTGCACTGTGTATGGCAATGGGAGCACAATAGTGACTCTTCTTACCAGAAAACAACTCTTGCTCGTAGGACAAGAAACTGAATGTGATTCAACTCCATATAGGACTGGGAAACAAACACTAGCTCGCCTTACAAGAAACACACTCTGCTATTGAGAAAAGAGCACTCTTCTACTCTCCTGTGTTTCCTATAGGGCCAGAACAGTGAGCTTGCTCAGAACAAAAGAACTGTGCTTCCAACACATGGGCCATATCTAGTTCAACTCTGCTTAGGAAACTGACAAGAACAGTAGCTTCTCTTCAGTCCAATACACTGTACTTGCTGGGAACAGACGCGAGTGCTATTTGTACTGTGTATGGCGAATGGAGCACAAAAGTGACTCTTCTTACCAGAAAACAACTCTTGCTCGTAGGACCAGAAACTACAAGTGATTCAACTCCATTTCTGACTGGGAAACAAATACTAGCTCGCCTTACAAGAAACACACTCTGCTTTTGATAAAAGAGCACTCTTCTAATCTACTGTGTTTCCTATAGGGCCAGAACAGTGAGCTTGCTCAGAAGAAAAGAACTGTGCTTCCGACATACGGGCCATATCTTGTTCAACTCCACTTAGGAAACTGACGAGAACAGTAGCTTCTCTTCAGTCCAATACACTGTACTTGCTGGGAACATATGCAAGTACTATTTACACTGTGTATGGCAATGGGAGCGCAATAGTGACTCTTCTTACCAGAAAACAACTCTTGCTCGTAGGACAAGAAACTGCATGTGATTCAACTCCATTTCTGACTGGGAAACAAATACTAGCTCGCCTTACAAGAAACACACTCTGCTTTTGAGAAAAGAGCACTCTTCTACTCTCCTGTGTTTCCTATAGGGCCAGAAGAGTGAGCTTGCTCAGAACAAAAGCACTGTGCTTCCGACACACGGGCCATATCTAGTTCAACTCTGCTTAGGAAACTGACAAGAACAGTAGCTTCTCTTCAGTCCAATACACTGTACTTGCTGGGAACAGACGCGAGTGCTCTTTGCACTGTGTATGGCGAATGGAGCACAAAAGTGACTATTTTTAAAACAAAACAACTCTTGCTCATATGACCAGAAACTGCATGTGATTCAAATCCTTTTCTGATTGGGAAACAAACACTAGCTCGCCTTACAAGAAACACAATCTGCTTTTGAAAAAGAGCACTCTTCTAATCTACTGTGTTTCCTATAGGGCCAGAACAGTGAGCTTGCTCAGAACAAAAGAACTGTGCTTCCGACATAAGGGCCATATCTAGTTCAACTCAACTTAGGAAATTGACGAGAACAGTAGCTTCTCTTCAGTCCAATACACTGTACTTGCTGGGAACAGACGCGAGTGCTATTTGTACTGTGTATGGCGAATGGAGCACAAAAGTGACTCTTCTTACCAGAAAACAACTCTTGCTCGTAGGACCAGAAACTACAAGTGATTCAACTCCATTTCTGACTGGGAAACAAATACTAGCTCGCCTTACAAGAAACACACTCTGCTTTTGATAAAAGAGCACTCTTCTAATCTACTGTGTTTCCTATAGGGCCAGAACAGTGAGCTTGCTCAGAAGAAAAGAACTGTGCTTCCGACATACGGGCCATATCTTGTTCAACTCCACTTAGGAAACTGACGAGAACAGTAGCTTCTCTTCAGTCCAATACACTGTACTTGCTGGGAACATATGCAAGTACTATTTGCACTGTGTATGGCAATGGGAGCGCAATAGTGACTCTTCTTACCAGAAAACAACTCTTGCTCGTAGGACAAGAAACTGCATGTGATTCAACTCCATTTCTGACTGGGAAACAAATACTAGCTCGCCTTACAAGAAACACACTCTGCTTTTGAAAAAAGAGCACTCTTCTACTCTCCTGTGTTTCCTATAGGGCCAGAAGAGTGAGCTTGCTCAGAACAAAAGCACTGTGCTTCCGACACACGGGCCATATCTAGTTCAACTCTGCTTAGGAAACTGACAAGAACAGTAGCTTCTCTTCAGTCCAATACACTGTACTTGCTGGGAACAGACGCGAGTGCTCTTTGCACTGTGTATGGCGAATGGAGCACAAAAGTGACTATTTTTAAAACAAAACAACTCTTGCTCATATGACCAGAAATTGCATGTGATTCAAATCCTTTTCTGATTGGGAAACAAACACTAGCTCGCCTTACAAGAAACACAATCTGCTTTTGAAAAAGAGCACTCTTCTAATCTACTGTGTTTCCTATAGGGCCAGAACAGTGAGCTTGCTCAGAACAAAAGAACTGTGCTTCCGACATAAGGGCCATATCTAGTTCAACTCAACTTAGGAAATTGACGAGAACAGTAGCTTCTCTTCAGTCCAATACACTGTACTTGCTGGGAACAGATGCGAGTGCTATTTGCACTGTGTATGGCAATGGGAGCACAATAGTGACTCTTCTTACCAGAAAACAACTCTTGCTCATGACCAGAAACTGCATGTGATTCAACTCATTTTCTGACTGGGAAACAAACATTAGCTCTCCTTACAAGAAACACACTCTGCTTTTGAGAAAAGAGCACACTTCTACTCTCCTGTGTTTCCTATAGGGCCAGAACAGTGAGCTTGCTCAGCACAAAAGAACTGTGCTTCCGACGTACGGGCCATATCTAGTTCAACTCAACTTAGGAAACTGACCAGAAGAGTAGCTTCTCATCAGTGCAATACACTGCACTTGCTAGGAACAGACGCGAGTGCTATTTGCACTGTACATGGCAATGGGAACACAATAGTGACTCTTCTTACCAGAAAACAACTCTTGCTCGTAGGACCAGAAACTGCATGTGATTCAACTCCATTTCTGACTGGGAAACAAATACAAGCTCGCCTTACAAGAAACACACTCTGCTTTTGAGAAAAGAGCACTCTTCTACTCTCCTATGTTTCATATAGGGCCAGAACAGTGAGCTTGCTCAGAACAAAAGCACTGTGCTTCCGACACACGGGCCATATCTAGTTCAACTCTGCTTAGGAAACTGACAAGAACAGTAGCTTCTCTTCAATCCAATACACTGTACTTGCTGGGAACAGATGCGAGTGCTCTTTGCACTGTGTATGGCGAATGGAGCACAAAAGTGACTCTTTTTACCACAAAACAACTCTTGCTCATAGGACCAGAAACTGCATGTGATTCAAATCCTTTTCTGATTGGGAAACAAACACTAGCTTGCCTTACAAGAAAGACACTCTGCTTTTGAGAAAAGAGCACTCTTCTAATCTACTGTGTTTCCTATAGGGCCAGAACATTGAGCTTGCTCAGAAGAAAAGAAATGTGCTTCCGACATAAGGGCCATATCTAGTTCAACTCAACTTAGGAAACTGATGAGAACAGTAGTTTCTCTTCAGTCCAATACATTGTACTTGCTAGGAACAGATGCGAGTGCTATTTGCACTGTGTATGGCAATGGGAGCACAATAGTGACTCTTCTTACCAGAAAACAACTCTTGCTCGTAGGACCAGAAACTGCATGTGATTCAACTCCATTTGTGACTGGGAAACAAACACTAGCTCGCCTTACAAGAAACACACTCTGCTTTTGAGAAAAGAGCACTCTTCTACTCTCCTGTGTTTCCTATATGGCCAGAAGAATGAGCTTGCTCAGAACAAAAGAACTGTGCTTCCGACGTAAGGGCCATATCTAGTTCAACTCTGCTTAGGAAACTGACGAGAACAGTAGCTTCTCTTCAGTCCAATACACTGCACTTGCTGGGAACATACGCGAGTGCTATTTGCACTGTCTATGGCAATGGGAGCACAATAGTGACTCTTCTTACCAGAAAACAACTCTTGCTCGTAGGACCAGAAACTGCATGTGATTCAACTCCATTTCTGACTGGGAAACAAATACTTGCTTGCCTTACAAGAAACACACTCTGCTTTTGAGAAAAGAGCACTCTTCTACTCTCCTGTGTTTCCTATAGGGCCAGAACAGTGAGCTTGCTCAGAACAAAAGCACTGTGCTTCCGACACACGGGCCATATCTAGTTCAACTCTGCTTAGGAAACTGACAAGAACAGTAGCTTCTCTACAGTCCAATACACTGTACTTGCTGGGAACAGACGCCAGTTCTCTTTGCACTGTGTATGGCGAATGGAGCACAAAAGTGACTCTTTTTACCACAAAACAACTCTTGCTCATAGGACCAGAAACTGCATGTGATTCAAACCCTTTTCTGATTGGGAAACAAACACTAGCTCGCCTTACAAGAAACACACTCTGCTTTTGAGAAAAGAGCACTCTTCTAATCTACTGTGTTTCCTATAGGGCCAGAACAGTGAGCTTGCTCAGAACAAAAGAACAGTGCTTCCGACATACTGGCCATATCTAGTTCAACTCCACTTAGGAAACTGACGAGAACAGTAGCTTCTTTTCAGTCCAATACACTGTACTTGCTGGGAACAGATGCGAGTGCTATTTGCACTGTGTATGGCAATGGGAGCACAATAGTGACTCTTCTTACCAGAAAACAACTCTTGCTCGTAGGACCAGAAACTACATGTGATTCAACTCCATTTCTGACTGGGAAACAAATAGTAGCTCGCCTTACAAGAAACACACTCTGCTTTTGATAAAAGAGCACTCTTCTAATCTACTGTGTTTCCTACAGGGCCAGAACAGTGAGCTTGCTGAGAAGAAAAGAACTGTGCTTCCGACGTATGGGCCATATCTAGTTCAACTCCACTTAGGAAACTGACGAGAACAGTAGCTTCTCTTCAGTCCAATACACTGTACTTGCTGGGAACAGATGCGAGTGCTATTTGCACTGTGTATGGCAATGGGAGCACAATAGTGACTCTTCTTACCAGAAAACAACTCTTGCTTGTAGGACAAGAAACTGCATGTGATTCAACTCCATTTCTGACTGGGAAACAAATACTAGCTGGCCTTACAAGAAACACACTCTGCTTTTGATAAAAGAGCACTCTTCTAATCTACTGTGTTTCCTATAGTGCCAGAACAGTGAGCTTGCTCAGAACAAAAGAACTGTTCTTCCGACATACAGCCCATATCTAGTTCAACTCCACGTAGGAAACTGACGAGAACAGTAGCTTCTCTTCAGTCCAATACACTGTACTTGCTGGGAACAGACACAAGTGCTATTTACACTGTGTATGGCAATGGGAGCACAAAAGTGACTCTTCTTACCAGAAAACAACTCTTGCTCATAGGACCAGAAACTGCACGTGATTCAACTCCATTTCTGACTGGGAAACAAATTTTAGCTCGCCTTACAAGAAAGACACTCTGCTTTTGATAAAAGAGCACTCTTCTAATCTACTGTGTTTCCTATAGGGCCAGAACAGTGAGCTTGCTCAGAACAAAAGAACTGTGCTTCCGACGTATGGGCCATATCTAGTTCAACTCGGCTTAGGACACTGACGAGAACAGTAGCTTCTCTTCAGTCCAATACACTGTATTTGCTGGGAACAGACGCAAGTGCTATTTGCACTGTGTATGGCAATGGGAGCGCAATAGTGACTCTTCTTACCAGAAAACAACTCTTGCTCGTAGGACAAGAAACTGCATGTGATTCAAATCCATATAGGACTGGGAAACAAACACTAGCTTGCCTTACAAGAAACACACTCTGCTTTTGAGAAAAGAGCACTCTTCTACTCTCCTGTGTTTCCTATAGGGCAGAACAGTGAGCTTGCTCAGAACAAAAGAACTGTGTTTCCTACACACACGGGCCATATCTACTTCAACTCTGCTTAGGAAACTGATGAGAACAGTAGCTTTTCTTCAGTCTAATACACTGTAATTGCTGGGAACACATGCAAGTGCTATTTGCACTGTGTATGGCAATGGGAGCGCAATAGTGACTCTTCTTACCAGAAAACAAATCTTGCACGTAGGACCAGAAACTGCATGTGATTCAACTCCATTTCTGACTGGGAAACAAATAGTAGCTCGCCTTACAAGAAACACACTCTGCTTTTGATAAAAGAGCACACTTCTACTCTCCTATCATTCCTATAGGGCCAGAAGAGTGAGCTTGCTCAGAACAAAAGAACTGTGCTTCCCACATACGGGCCATATCTAGTTCAACTCCACTTAGGAAACTGACGAGAACAGTAGCTTCTCTTCAGTCCAATACACTGTACTTGCTGGGAACAGAAGCGAGTGCTATTTGCACTGTGTATGGCAATGGGAGCACAATAGTGACTCTTCTTACCAGAAAACAACTCTTGCTCGTAGGACAAGAAACTGAATGTGATTCAACTCCATATAGGACTGGGAAACAAACACTAGCTCGCCTTACAAGAAACACACTCTGCTATTGAGAAAAGAGCACTCTTCTACTCTCCTGTGTTTCCTATAGGGCCAGAACAGTGAGCTTGCTCAGAACAAAAGAACTGTGCTTCCAACACATGGGCCATATCTAGTTCAACTCTGCTTAGGAAACTGACAAGAACAGTAGCTTCTCTTCAGTCCAATACACTGTACTTGCTGGGAACAGACGCGAGTGCTATTTGTACTGTGTATGGCGAATGGAGCACAAAAGTGACTCTTCTTACCAGAAAACAACTCTTGCTCGTAGGACCAGAAACTACAAGTGATTCAACTCCATTTCTGACTGGGAAACAAATACTAGCTCGCCTTACAAGAAACACACTCTGCTTTTGATAAAAGAGCACTCTTCTAATCTACTGTGTTTCCTATAGGGCCAGAACAGTGAGCTTGCTCAGAAGAAAAGAACTGTGCTTCCGACATACGGGCCATATCTTGTTCAACTCCACTTAGGAAACTGACGAGAACAGTAGCTTCTCTTCAGTCCAATACACTGTACTTGCTGGGAACATATGCAAGTACTATTTACACTGTGTATGGCAATGGGAGCGCAATAGTGACTCTTCTTACCAGAAAACAACTCTTGCTCGTAGGACAAGAAACTGCATGTGATTCAACTCCATTTCTGACTGGGAAACAAATACTAGCTCGCCTTACAAGAAACACACTCTGCTTTTGAGAAAAGAGCACTCTTCTACTCTCCTGTGTTTCCTATAGGGCCAGAAGAGTGAGCTTGCTCAGAACAAAAGCACTGTGCTTCCGACACACGGGCCATATCTAGTTCAACTCTGCTTAGGAAACTGACAAGAACAGTAGCTTCTCTTCAGTCCAATACACTGTACTTGCTGGGAACAGACGCGAGTGCTCTTTGCACTGTGTATGGCGAATGGAGCACAAAAGTGACTATTTTTAAAACAAAACAACTCTTGCTCATATGACCAGAAACTGCATGTGATTCAAATCCTTTTCTGATTGGGAAACAAACACTAGCTCGCCTTACAAGAAACACAATCTGCTTTTGAAAAAGAGCACTCTTCTAATCTACTGTGTTTCCTATAGGGCCAGAACAGTGAGCTTGCTCAGAACAAAAGAACTGTGCTTCCGACATAAGGGCCATATCTAGTTCAACTCAACTTAGGAAATTGACGAGAACAGTAGCTTCTCTTCAGTCCAATACACTGTACTTGCTGGGAACAGACGCGAGTGCTATTTGTACTGTGTATGGCGAATGGAGCACAAAAGTGACTCTTCTTACCAGAAAACAACTCTTGCTCGTAGGACCAGAAACTACAAGTGATTCAACTCCATTTCTGACTGGGAAACAAATACTAGCTCGCCTTACAAGAAACACACTCTGCTTTTGATAAAAGAGCACTCTTCTAATCTACTGTGTTTCCTATAGGGCCAGAACAGTGAGCTTGCTCAGAAGAAAAGAACTGTGCTTCCGACATACGGGCCATATCTTGTTCAACTCCACTTAGGAAACTGACGAGAACAGTAGCTTCTCTTCAGTCCAATACACTGTACTTGCTGGGAACATATGCAAGTACTATTTGCACTGTGTATGGCAATGGGAGCGCAATAGTGACTCTTCTTACCAGAAAACAACTCTTGCTCGTAGGACAAGAAACTGCATGTGATTCAACTCCATTTCTGACTGGGAAACAAATACTAGCTCGCCTTACAAGAAACACACTCTGCTTTTGAAAAAAGAGCACTCTTCTACTCTCCTGTGTTTCCTATAGGGCCAGAAGAGTGAGCTTGCTCAGAACAAAAGCACTGTGCTTCCGACACACGGGCCATATCTAGTTCAACTCTGCTTAGGAAACTGACAAGAACAGTAGCTTCTCTTCAGTCCAATACACTGTACTTGCTGGGAACAGACGCGAGTGCTCTTTGCACTGTGTATGGCGAATGGAGCACAAAAGTGACTATTTTTAAAACAAAACAACTCTTGCTCATATGACCAGAAATTGCATGTGATTCAAATCCTTTTCTGATTGGGAAACAAACACTAGCTCGCCTTACAAGAAACACAATCTGCTTTTGAAAAAGAGCACTCTTCTAATCTACTGTGTTTCCTATAGGGCCAGAACAGTGAGCTTGCTCAGAACAAAAGAACTGTGCTTCCGACATAAGGGCCATATCTAGTTCAACTCAACTTAGGAAATTGACGAGAACAGTAGCTTCTCTTCAGTCCAATACACTGTACTTGCTGGGAACAGATGCGAGTGCTATTTGCACTGTGTATGGCAATGGGAGCACAATAGTGACTCTTCTTACCAGAAAACAACTCTTGCTCATGACCAGAAACTGCATGTGATTCAACTCATTTTCTGACTGGGAAACAAACATTAGCTCTCCTTACAAGAAACACACTCTGCTTTTGAGAAAAGAGCACACTTCTACTCTCCTGTGTTTCCTATAGGGCCAGAACAGTGAGCTTGCTCAGCACAAAAGAACTGTGCTTCCGACGTACGGGCCATATCTAGTTCAACTCAACTTAGGAAACTGACCAGAAGAGTAGCTTCTCATCAGTGCAATACACTGCACTTGCTAGGAACAGACGCGAGTGCTATTTGCACTGTACATGGCAATGGGAACACAATAGTGACTCTTCTTACCAGAAAACAACTCTTGCTCGTAGGACCAGAAACTGCATGTGATTCAACTCCATTTCTGACTGGGAAACAAATACAAGCTCGCCTTACAAGAAACACACTCTGCTTTTGAGAAAAGAGCACTCTTCTACTCTCCTATGTTTCATATAGGGCCAGAACAGTGAGCTTGCTCAGAACAAAAGCACTGTGCTTCCGACACACGGGCCATATCTAGTTCAACTCTGCTTAGGAAACTGACAAGAACAGTAGCTTCTCTTCAATCCAATACACTGTACTTGCTGGGAACAGATGCGAGTGCTCTTTGCACTGTGTATGGCGAATGGAGCACAAAAGTGACTCTTTTTACCACAAAACAACTCTTGCTCATAGGACCAGAAACTGCATGTGATTCAAATCCTTTTCTGATTGGGAAACAAACACTAGCTTGCCTTACAAGAAAGACACTCTGCTTTTGAGAAAAGAGCACTCTTCTAATCTACTGTGTTTCCTATAGGGCCAGAACATTGAGCTTGCTCAGAAGAAAAGAAATGTGCTTCCGACATAAGGGCCATATCTAGTTCAACTCAACTTAGGAAACTGATGAGAACAGTAGTTTCTCTTCAGTCCAATACATTGTACTTGCTAGGAACAGATGCGAGTGCTATTTGCACTGTGTATGGCAATGGGAGCACAATAGTGACTCTTCTTACCAGAAAACAACTCTTGCTCGTAGGACCAGAAACTGCATGTGATTCAACTCCATTTGTGACTGGGAAACAAACACTAGCTCGCCTTACAAGAAACACACTCTGCTTTTGAGAAAAGAGCACTCTTCTACTCTCCTGTGTTTCCTATATGGCCAGAAGAATGAGCTTGCTCAGAACAAAAGAACTGTGCTTCCGACGTAAGGGCCATATCTAGTTCAACTCTGCTTAGGAAACTGACGAGAACAGTAGCTTCTCTTCAGTCCAATACACTGCACTTGCTGGGAACATACGCGAGTGCTATTTGCACTGTCTATGGCAATGGGAGCACAATAGTGACTCTTCTTACCAGAAAACAACTCTTGCTCGTAGGACCAGAAACTGCATGTGATTCAACTCCATTTCTGACTGGGAAACAAATACTTGCTTGCCTTACAAGAAACACACTCTGCTTTTGAGAAAAGAGCACTCTTCTACTCTCCTGTGTTTCCTATAGGGCCAGAACAGTGAGCTTGCTCAGAACAAAAGCACTGTGCTTCCGACACACGGGCCATATCTAGTTCAACTCTGCTTAGGAAACTGACAAGAACAGTAGCTTCTCTACAGTCCAATACACTGTACTTGCTGGGAACAGACGCCAGTTCTCTTTGCACTGTGTATGGCGAATGGAGCACAAAAGTGACTCTTTTTACCACAAAACAACTCTTGCTCATAGGACCAGAAACTGCATGTGATTCAAACCCTTTTCTGATTGGGAAACAAACACTAGCTCGCCTTACAAGAAACACACTCTGCTTTTGAGAAAAGAGCACTCTTCTAATCTACTGTGTTTCCTATAGGGCCAGAACAGTGAGCTTGCTCAGAACAAAAGAACAGTGCTTCCGACATACTGGCCATATCTAGTTCAACTCCACTTAGGAAACTGACGAGAACAGTAGCTTCTTTTCAGTCCAATACACTGTACTTGCTGGGAACAGATGCGAGTGCTATTTGCACTGTGTATGGCAATGGGAGCACAATAGTGACTCTTCTTACCAGAAAACAACTCTTGCTCGTAGGACCAGAAACTACATGTGATTCAACTCCATTTCTGACTGGGAAACAAATAGTAGCTCGCCTTACAAGAAACACACTCTGCTTTTGATAAAAGAGCACTCTTCTAATCTACTGTGTTTCCTACAGGGCCAGAACAGTGAGCTTGCTGAGAAGAAAAGAACTGTGCTTCCGACGTATGGGCCATATCTAGTTCAACTCCACTTAGGAAACTGACGAGAACAGTAGCTTCTCTTCAGTCCAATACACTGTACTTGCTGGGAACAGATGCGAGTGCTATTTGCACTGTGTATGGCAATGGGAGCACAATAGTGACTCTTCTTACCAGAAAACAACTCTTGCTTGTAGGACAAGAAACTGCATGTGATTCAACTCCATTTCTGACTGGGAAACAAATACTAGCTGGCCTTACAAGAAACACACTCTGCTTTTGATAAAAGAGCACTCTTCTAATCTACTGTGTTTCCTATAGTGCCAGAACAGTGAGCTTGCTCAGAACAAAAGAACTGTTCTTCCGACATACAGCCCATATCTAGTTCAACTCCACGTAGGAAACTGACGAGAACAGTAGCTTCTCTTCAGTCCAATACACTGTACTTGCTGGGAACAGACACAAGTGCTATTTACACTGTGTATGGCAATGGGAGCACAAAAGTGACTCTTCTTACCAGAAAACAACTCTTGCTCATAGGACCAGAAACTGCACGTGATTCAACTCCATTTCTGACTGGGAAACAAATTTTAGCTCGCCTTACAAGAAAGACACTCTGCTTTTGATAAAAGAGCACTCTTCTAATCTACTGTGTTTCCTATAGGGCCAGAACAGTGAGCTTGCTCAGAACAAAAGAACTGTGCTTCCGACGTATGGGCCATATCTAGTTCAACTCGGCTTAGGACACTGACGAGAACAGTAGCTTCTCTTCAGTCCAATACACTGTATTTGCTGGGAACAGACGCAAGTGCTATTTGCACTGTGTATGTCAATGGGAGCACAATAGTGACTCTTCTTACCAGAAAGCAATTCTTGCTCGTAGGACCAGAAACTGCATGTGATTTAACTCCATTTAGGACTGGGAAACAAACACTAGCTCGCCTTACAAGAAACACACTCTGCTTTTGTGAAAAGAGCACTCTTCTAATCTACTGTGTTTCCTATAGGGCCAGAACAGTGAGCTTGCTCAGAACAAAAGAATTGTGCTTCCAACACACGGGCCATATCTAGTTCAACTCTGCTTAGGAAACTGACAAGAACAGTAGCTTCTCTTCAGTCCAATACACTGTACTTGCTGGGAACATACGCCAGTGCTCTTTGCACTGTGTATGGCGAATAGAGCACAAAAGTGACTACTTTTACCACAAAAGAACTCTTGCTCATAGGACCAGAAACTGCATGTGATTCAAATCCTTTTCTGATTGGGAAACAAACTCTAGCTCGCCTTACAAGAAACACACTCTGCTTTTGAGAAAAGAGCACTCTTCTACTCTCCTGTGTTTCCTATAGGGCCAGAAGAGTGAGCTTGCTCAGAACAAAAGCACTGTGCTTCCGACACACGGGCCATATCTAGTTCAACTCTGCTTAGGAAATTGACAAGAACAGTAGCTTCTCTTCAGTCCAATACACTGTACTTGCTGGGAACAGACGCAAGTGCTATTTGCACTGTGTTTGTCAATGTGAGCACAATAGTGACTCTTCTTACCAGAAAACAATTCTTGCTCATAGGACCAGAAACTGCATGTGATTCAACTCCATTTAGGACTGGGAAACAAAAACTAGCACGCCTTACAAGAAACACACTCTGCTTTTGAGAAAAGAGCACTCTTCTAATCTACTGTGTTTCCTATAGGGCCAGAACAGTGAGCTTGCTCAGAACAAAAGAACTGTGCTTCCGACATAAGGGCCATATATAGTTCAACTCAACTTAGGAAACTGACGAGAACAGTAGCTTCTCTTCAGTCCAATACACTGTACTTGCTGGGAACAGACACAAGTGCTATTTGCAGTGTGTATGGCAATGGGAGCGCAATAGTGACTCTTCTTACCAGAAAACAACTCTTGCTCGTAGGACAAGAAACTGAATGTGATTCAACTCCATATAGGACTGGGAAGCAAACACAAGCTCGCCTTACAAGAAACACACTCTGCTTTTGAGAAAAGAGCACTCTTCTCCTCTCCTGTGTTTCCTATAGGGCCAGAACAGTGAGCTTGCTCAGAACAAAAGCACTGTGCTTCCAACACATGGGCCATATCTAGTTCAACTCTGCTTAGGAAACTGACAAGAACAGTAGCTTCTCTTCAGTTCAATACACTTTACTTGCTGGGAACAGACGCGAGTGCTATTTGCACTGTGCATGGCGAATGGAGCACAAAAGTGACTCTTCTTACCAGAAAACAACTCTTGCTCGTAGGACCCGAAACTACATGTGATTCAACTCCATTTCTGACTGGGAAACAAATAGTAGCTCGCCTTACAAGAAACACACTCTGCTTTTGATAAAAGAGCACTCTTCTAATCTACTGTGTTTCCCATATGGCCAGAAGAGTGAGCTTGCTCAGAAGAAAAGAACTGTGCTTCCGACATAAGGGCCATATCTAGTTCAACTCAACTTAGGAAACTGACGAGAACAGTAGCTTCTCTTCAGTCCAATACACTGTACTTGCTGGGAACATATGCGAGTGCTATTTGCAATGTGTATGGCAATGGGAGCACAATAGTGACTCTTCTTACCAGAAAACAACTCTTGCTCGTAGGACAAGAAACTGAATGTGATTCAACTCCATTTCTGACTGGGAAACAAATACTAGCTCCCCTTACAAGAAACACACTCTCCTTTGATAAAAGAGCACTCTTCTAATCTACTGTGTTTCCTATAAGGCCAGAACAGTGAGCTTGCTGAGAACAAAAGAACTGTGCTTCCGACATACGGGCCATATCTAGTTCAACTCCACTTAGGAAACTGACGAGAACAGTAGCTTCTCTTCAGTCCAATACACTGTACTTGCTGGGAACAGACACAAGTGCTATTTGCACTGTGTATGGCAATGGGAGCGCAATAGTGACTCTTCTTACCAGAAAACAACTCTTGCTCGTAGGACAAGAAACTGCATGTGATTCAACTCCATTTCTGACTGGGAAACAAATACTTGCTCGCCTTACAAGAAACACACTCTGCTTTTGAGAAAAGAGCACTCTTCTACTCTCCTGTGTTTCCTATAGGGCCAGAACAGTGAGCTTGCTCAGAACAAAAGCACTGTGCTTCCGACACACGGGCCATATCTAGTTCAACTCTGCTTAGGAAACTGACAAGAACAGTAGCTTCTCTTCAGTCCAATACACTGTACTTGCTGGGAACAGACGCGAGTGCTCTTTGCACTGTGTATGGCGAATGGAGCACAAAAGTGACTCTTTTTTACCACAAAACAACTCTTGCTCATAGGACCAGAAACTGCATGTGATACAAATCCTTTTCTGATTGGGAAACAAACTCTAGCTCGCCTTACAAGAAACACACTCTGCTTTTGAGAAAAGAGCACTCTTCTACTCTCCTGTGTTTCCTATAGGGCCAGAAGAGTGAGCTTGCTCAGAACAAAAGCACTGTGCTTCCGACACACGGGCCATATCTAGTTCAACTCTGCTTAGGAAATTGACAAGAACAGTAGCTTCTCTTCAGTCCAATACACTGTACTTGCTGGGAACAGACGCAAGTGCTATTTGCACTGTGTTTGTCAATGTGAGCACAATAGTGACTCTTCTTACCAGAAAACAATTCTTGCTCATAGGACCAGAAACTGCATGTGATTCAACTCCATTTAGGACTGAGAAACAAAAACTAGCACGCCTTACAAGAAACACACTCTGCTTTTGAGAAAAGAGCACTCTTCTAATCTACTGTGTTTCCTATAGGGCCAGAACAGTGAGCTTGCTCAGAACAAAAGAACTGTGCTTCCGACATAAGGGCCATATATAGTTCAACTCAACTTAGGAAACTGACGAGAACAGTAGCTTCTCTTCAGTCCAATACACTGTACTTGCTGGGAACAGACGCGAGTGCTCTTTGCACTGTGTATGGCGAATGGAGCACAAAAGTGACTCTTTTTTACCACAAAACAACTCTTGCTCATAGGACCAGAAACTGCATGTGATACAAATCCTTTTCTGATTGGGAAACAAACACTAGCTCGCCTTACAAGAAACACACTCTCCTTTTGATAAAAGAGCACTCTTCTAATCTACTGTGTTTCCTATAGGGCCAGAACAGTGAGCTTGCTCAGAACAAAAGAACTGTGCTTCCGACATACGGGCCATTTCTAGTTCAACTCCACTTAGGAAACTGACAAGAACAGTAGCTTCTCTTCAGTCCAATACACTGTACTTGCTGGGAACAGACGCAAGTGCTATTTGCACTGTGTATGGCAATGGGAGCGCAATAGTGACTCTTCTTACCAGAAAACAACTCTTGCTCGTAGGACAAGAAACTGCATGTGATTCAAATCCATATAGGACTGGGAAACAAACACTAGCTTGCCTTACAAGAAACACACTCTGCTTTTGAGAAAAGAGCACTCTTCTACTCTCCTGTGTTTCCTATAGGGCAGAACAGTGAGCTTGCTCAGAACAAAAGAACTGTGTTTCCTACACACACGGGCCATATCTACTTCAACTCTGCTTAGGAAACTGATGAGAACAGTAGCTTTTCTTCAGTCTAATACACTGTAATTGCTGGGAACACATGCAAGTGCTATTTGCACTGTGTATGGCAATGGGAGCGCAATAGTGACTCTTCTTACCAGAAAACAAATCTTGCACGTAGGACCAGAAACTGCATGTGATTCAACTCCATTTCTGACTGGGAAACAAATAGTAGCTCGCCTTACAAGAAACACACTCTGCTTTTGATAAAAGAGCACACTTCTACTCT
>NW_026736653.1:0-63035 GCF_949786415.1 Peromyscus eremicus | reverse complement strand
GAAGCACAAATTTTTGTTCTGAGCAACCTCACTCTTTGGACCCCATAGGAAACACAGTAGAGTAGATGTGTGCCCTATTCTCAAAAGCAGAGCATGTTTCTTGTAAGGCGAGCTAGCGTTTGTTTCCCAGTCCTAAGTGGATTGATTCAAATGCAGTTTCTGGTCCTAAGAGCAAGAGTTGTTTTCTGGCAAGAAGAGTCACTATTTTGCCCCCTTGCCATACACAGTGCAAATAGCACTCGCGTCTGTTCCCAGTAAGTACAGTGTATTGGACTGAAGAGGAGCTACTGTTCTTGTCAGTTTCCTAAGCAGAGATGAACTAGATATGGACCATGTGTTTAGGAAGCACATTTCTTTTGTTCTGAGCAAGCACACTGTTTGGACCCCATAGGAAACACAGTAGAGTAGATGTTTGCCCTATTCTCAAAAGCAGAGTGTGTTTCTTGTAAGACGAGCTAGCGTTTGTTTCCCAATCCTAAATGGAGTTGAGTCCCATGCAGTTTCTGGTCCTATGAGCTAGAGTTGTTTTCTGGTAAGAAGAGTCACTATTGCGCTCCCATTGTCATACACAGGGCAAATAGCACTGGCGTCTGTTCCCAGCAAGTACAGTGTATTGGACTGAAGAGGATCTACTGTTCTTGTCAGTTTCCTAAGCAGAATTGAACTAGATATGGCCCGTGTGTAGGAAGCAAAGTTCTTTTGTTCTGAGCATGTTCACTGTTCTGGCCATATAGGAAAAACAGTAGAGTAGAAAAGTGATCTTTTCTCAAAAGCAGAGTGTGTTTCTTCTAAGGCGAGCTAGCGTTTGTTTCCCAGTCCTAAATGGAGTTGAATCAAATGCAGTTTTTGGACCTACGAGCAAGAGTTGTTTTCTGGTAAGAAGAGTCACTATTGCGCTCCCATTGCCATACACAGTGCAAATAGCACTCGCGTCTGTAACCAGTAATTACAGTGTATTGGACTGAAGAGGAGCTACTGTTCTTGTCAGTTTCCTAAGCAGAGTTGGACTAGATATGGCCCGTGTGTGTAGGAAGCACAGTTCTTTTGTTCTGAGCATGCTCACTGTTCTCGCCCTATAGGAAACACAGTAGAGTAGATGCGTGCCCTATTCTCAAAAGCAGAGTGTGTTTCTTGTAAGGCCAGCTAGCGTTTGTTTCCCAATCCTAAATGGAGTTGAATCACATGCAGGTTCTGGTCCTACCAGCAAGAGTTGTTTTCTGGTATGAAGATTCACTATTGCGCTCCAATTGCCATACACAGTACAAATAGCACTCGCGTCTGTTCCCAGCAAGTACAGTGTATTGGACTGAAGAGGAGCTACTGTTCTTGTCAGTTTCCTAAGCAGAGTTGAACTAGATATGACCCGTGTCTGTATTAAGCAAAATTCTTTTGTTCTGAGCAAGCTCACTGTTTGGACCCCATATGAAACACAGTAGAGAAAATGTGTGCCCTATTCTCAAAAGCAGAGCGTGTTTCTTGTAAGGCGAGCTAGCATTTGTTTCCCAGTCCTAAGTGGATTGAATCAAATGCAGTTTCTCTTCCTAAGAGCAAGAGTTGTTTTCTGGTAAGAAGAGTCACTATTGTGCTCCCATTGCCGTACGCAGTGCAAATAGCCCTCGCGTCTGTTCCCAGCAAGTACAGTGTATTGGACTGAAGAGGAGCTACTGTTCTTGTCAGTTTCCTATGCAGAATTGAACTAGATATGGCCCGTGTCTAGGAAACAGTTCTTTTGTTCTGAGCAAGCTCACTGTTCTGGCCCTACAGGAAACACAGTAGAGTAGAAGAGTGCTCTTTTCTCAAAAGCAGAGTGTGTTTCTTGTAAGGTGAGCTAGCGTTTGTTTTCCAGTCCTAAGTGGAGTTGAATAACATGCAGTTTCTGGTCCTATGAGCAAGAGTTGTTTTCTGGTAAGAAGAGTCACTATTGTGCTCCCATTGCTGTACACAGTGCAAATAGCACTCGCGTCTGTTCCCAGCAAGTACAGTGTATTGGACTGAAGAGGATCTACTGTTCTCGTCAGTTTCCTAAGCAGAGTTGAACTAGATATGGCCGTGTGTGTAGGAAGCACAGTTCTTTTGTTCTGAGCAAGCTCACTTTTCTGGTCCTAATGGAAACACAGTAGAGTAGAAGAGTGCTCTTTTCCAAAAGCAGAGTGTGTTTCTTGTAAGGCGAGCTTGCGTTTGTTTCCCAGTCCTAAATGGAGTTGAATCACATGCAGTTTCTGGTTTTATGAGCAAGAGTTGTTTTGTGGTATGAAGAGTCACAATTGCGCTCCCATTGTCATACACAGTGCAAATAGCATTCGCGTTGGTTCCCAGCAAGTACATTGTATTGGACTGAAGAGGATCTACTGTTCTTGTCAGTTTCCTAAGGAGAATTGAACTAGATATGGCCGTGTGTGTAGGAAGCACAGTTCTTTTGTTCTGAGCAAGCTCACTGTTCTGGTGCTAAAGGAAACACAGTAGAGTAGAAGAGTGCTCCTTCCTCAAAAGCAGAGTGTGTTACTTGTAAGGCGAGCTAGCATTTGTTTCCCAGTCCTAAATGGAGTTGAATCACATGCAGATTTTGGTCCTACGAGCAAGAGTTGCTTTCTGGTAAGGAAAGTCACTATTGCGCTCCCATTGCCATACACAGTGCAAATAGCACTGGCATCTGTTGCCAGCAAGTACAGTGTATTGGACTGAAGAGGCACTACTTCTCTTGTCAGTTTCCTCAGCAGAGTTCAACTAGATATGGCCCCGGTGTAGGAAGCACAGTTCTTTTGTTCTGAGCAAGTTCTCTGTTTGGACCCCATAGGAAACACAGTAGAGTAGAAGAGTGCTCTTTTGTCAAAAGCAGAGTGTGTTTCTTGTAAGGCAAGCTAGCGTTTGTTTCCCAGTCCTAAATGGAGTTGAAATACACATGCAGTTTCTGGTCCTACGAGCGAGACTTGTTTTCTGGTAAGAAGAGTCCATTTTGCGCTCCCTTTGCCATACACAGTACAAATAGCACTCTCGTCTGTTCCCAGCAAGTACAGTGTATTGGACTGAAGAGAGGCTACTGTTCTTGTAAGTTTCGTAAGCAGAATTGAACTACATAAGGCCTGTGTGTGTAGGAAGCACAGTTCTTTTGTTCTGAGCAAGCTCACTCTTCTGGCCTTATAGGAAACACAGTAGAGTAGAGGAGTGCTCTTTTCTCAAAAGCAGAGTGTGTTTCTTGTAAGTCTAGCTAGCGTTTGTTTCCCAGTCCTAAATGGAGGTGAATCAAATGCAGTTTTTGGTCCTAAGATCAAGAGTTGTTTTCTGGTAAGAAGAGTCACTATTGCGCTCCCATTGCCATACATAGTAAAAATAGGACTCGCGTCTGTTCCCAGCAAGTACAGTGTATTGGACTGAAGAGGAGCTACTGTTCTTGTCAGTTTCCTAAGCAGAGTTGAACTAGATATGGCTCGTGTGTGTAGGAAGCACAGTTCTTTTGTTCTGAGCAAGCTCACTGTTCTGGCGCTATAGGAAACACAGTAGAGTAGAAGAGTGCTCTTTTCACAAAAGCAGAGTGTGTTTCTTGTAAGGCGAGCTAGCATTTGTTTCCAAGTCCTAAATGGAGTTGAATCACATGCAGTTTCTGGTCCTACATGCAAGAGTTGTTTTCTGGTAAGGAAAGTCACTATTGCGCTCCCATTGCCATACACAGTGCAAATAGCACTCGCATCTGTTCCCAGCAAGTACAGTGTATTGGACTGAAGAGGAGCTACTGTTCATGTCATTTTCCTAAGCAGAGTTGAATTAGATATGGCGTGAGTGTGTAGGAAGCACAGTTCTTTTGTTCTCAGCAAGCTCACTGTTCGGACGCCATAGAAAACACAGTAGAGTAGAAGAGTGCTCTTTACTCAAAAAGAAGACTGTGTTTCTTGTAAGGCGAGCTAGTGTTTGTTTCCCAGTCCTAAATGGAGTTGAATCACATGCAGTTTTTGGTCCTACGAGCAAGAGTTGTTTTTTGGTAAGGAAAGTCACTATTGCGCTCCATTTCCATACACAGTGCAAATAGCACTCACGTCTGTTCGAAGCAAATACAGTGTATTGGACTGAAGAGGAGCTACTGTTCTCGTCAGTTTCCAAAGCAGAGTTGAACTAGATATGGCCCGTGTGTGTAGGAAGCACAGTTCTTTTGTTCTGAGAAAGCTCACTGTTCTGGCCCTATAGGAAACACAGTAGAGTAGAAGAGTGCTCTTTTCTAAAAAACAGAGTGTGTTTCATGTCAGGCGAGCTACCGTTTGTTTCCCAGTCCTAAATGGAGCTGAATTACATGCAGTTTCTGGTCCTAGGAGCAAGAGTTGTTTTCTGGTAAGAAGAGTCACTATTATGCTCCCATTGTCATACACAGGGCAAATAGCACTGGCGTCTGTTCCCAGCAGGTACAGTGTATTGGACTGAAGAGGAGCTACTGTTCTTGTCAGGTTCCTAAGCAGAGTTGAACTAGATATGGCCCGTGTGTGTAGGAAGCACAGTTCTTTTGTTCGCAGCAAGCTCACTGTTCGGACCCCATTGGAAACACAGTAGAGTAGAAGAGTGCTCTTTTCTCAAAAGCAGAGTGTGTTTCTTGTAAGGCAAGCTAGGGTTTGTTTCCCAGTCCTAAATGGAGTGGAATCAAATGCAGTTTTTGGTCTTACGAGCAAGAGTTGTTTTCTGGTAAGAAGAGTCACTATTGCGCTCCCATTGCCATACACAGTGCAAATAGCACTAGCGTCTGTTCCCAGCAAGTACAGTGTATTGGACTGAAGAAGAGCTACTGTTCTTGTCAGTTTCCTATGCAGAATTGAACTAGATATGGCCAGTGTCTAGGAAGCACAGTTCTCTTGTTCTGATCAAGCTCACTGTTCTGGCCCTATAGGAAACACAGTAGAGTAGAAGAATGCTCTTTTCTCAAAAGCAGAGTGTGTTTCTTGTAAGGCGAGCTAGCGTTTGTTTCCCACCCCTAAATGGAGTTGAATCACATGCAGTTTCTGGTCCTATGAGCAAGAGTTGTTTTCTGGTAAGGAAAGCCACTATTGCGCTCCCATTGCCATACATTGTGCATTTAGCACTCGCGTTTGTTCCCAGCAAGTACAGTGTATTGGACTGAAGAGGAGCTACTGTTCTTGTCATTTTCCTAAGAGGAGTTGAACTAGATATGGCCGTGTGTAGGAAGCACAGTTCTTTTGTTCTGAGAAAGCACACTGTGCAGACACCATAGGAAACACAGTAGAGTAGATGAGGGCTCTTTTCTCAAAATTAGATTGTGTTTCTTGAAAGGCAAGCTATTATTTGCTTCCCAGTTATAAATGGAGTTGAATCCCATGCAGTTTCTGGTCCTACGAGCAAGAGTTTTTTTCTGGTAAGAAGAGTCACTATTGCGCTCCCATTGCCATACACAGTGCAAATAGCACTGGCGTCTGTTCCCAGCAAGTACAGTGTATTGGACTGAAGAGCAGCTACTGTTCTTGTCAGTTTTCTAAGCAGAGTTGAACTAGATATGGCCCGTGTGTGTAGGTAGCACAGTTCTTTTGTTCTGAGCAAGCTCACTTTTCGGACACCATAGGAAACACAGTAGAATAGATGAGTGCTCTTTTCTCAAAAGCAGAGTATGTTTCTTGTAAGGCGAGCTAGCGTTTGTTTCCCAGTCCTAAATGGAGTTGAATCACATGCAGTTCCTGGTCCTACGAGCAAGAGTTGTTTTCTGGTAAGAAGAGTCACTATTGCGCTCCGATTGTCATACACAGGGCAAATAGCACTGGTGTCTGTTCCCAGCATGTGCAGTGTATTTGACTGAAGAGGGTATACTGTTCTTGTCAGTTTCCTAAGCTGAATTGAACTAGATATGTCTGTGTGTGTAGGAAGCACACTTCTTTTGTTCTGTGCAAGCTCACTGTGCTGGCCCTATAGGAAACACAGTAGAGTAGAAGATTTCTCTTTTATCAAAAGCAGAGTGTGTTTCTTGTAAGGTGAGCTAGCATTTATTTCCCAGTTCTAAATGGTGTTGAATCACATGAAGTTTTTGGTCCTATGAGCAAGAGCTGTTTTCTAGTAAGGAATGTCACTATTGTGCTCTCATTGCCATACACAGTGCAAATTGCACTCGCGTATGTTCTCAGCATATACAGTGTATTGGACTGAAGAAGAGCTACTTTTCTTCTCAGTTTCCTAAGCAGAGTTGAACTGGATATGGCCCGTGTATGTAGGTAGTACAGTTCTTTTGTTCTGAGCAAGCTCACTTTTCTGGCCCTATAGGAAACACAGTAGAGTAGAAGAGTGCTCTTTTCTCTAAAGCAGAGTGTGTTTCTTGTAAGGCGAGCTAGCGTTTTTTTCCCAGTCCTATATGGAGTTGAATCACATGCAGTTTCTGGTACTAAGAGCAAGAGTTGTTTTCTGGTAAGAAGAGTCACTATTGCGCTCCAATTGTCATACAAAGGGCAAATAGCACTGGCGTCTGTTCCTAGCGAGTACAGAGTATTGGACTGAAGAGGAGCTACTGTTCTTGTCAGTTTCTAAGCAGAGTTGTACCAGATATGGCCCGTGTGTGTAGGAAGCACAGTTCTTTTGTTCTGAGCAAGCTCACTGTTTGGACCCCATAGGAAACACCGTAGAGTAGAAGAGTGCCCTTTTATCAAAAGCAGAGTGTGTTTCTTGAAAGGCGAGCTAGAGTTTGTTTCCCAGTCAGAAATGGAGTTGAATGCCATGCAGTTTCTGGTCCTACAAGCAAGAGCTTTTTCTGGTAAGAAGAGTTACTATTGTGCTCCCATTGCCATACATACTGCAAATAGCACTGGTGTCTGTTCCCAGCAAGTACAGTATATTCGACTGAAGAGGATCTACTGTTCTTTTCAGTTTCCTAAGCAGAGTTGAACTAGATATGGCCCCTGTGTGTAGGAAGCACAATTCTTTTGTTCTGAGCAAGCTCACTGTTCGGACCCCATACGAAACACAGTAGAGTAGAAGAGTGCCCTTTTCTCAATAGTAGAGTGTGTTTCTTGTAAGGCGAGCTAGCGTTTGTTTCCCAGTCCTAAATGGAGTTGAATCACATGCAGTTTCTGGTCTTACGAGCAAGAGTTGTCTTCTGGTAAGAAGAGTCACTATTGCGCTCCCATTTTCACACACAGGGCAAATAGCACTGGCGTCTGTTTCCAGCATGTACAGTGTATTGGACTGAAGAGGTTCTACTGTTCTTGTCAGTTTCCTAAGCAGAATTGAACAAGATAGGGCCTGTGTGTGTAGGAAGCACAGTTCTTTGTTCTGAGAAAGCTAATTGTTCTGGCCCTATAGGAAACACAGTACAGTAGAAGAGTGCTCTTTTCTCAAAAACAGAGTGTGTTTCTTGTAAGGCGAGCTAGCGTTTGTTTCCCAGTCCTAAATGGAGTTGAGTCACATGCAGTTTTTGGTCCTATGAGCAAGAGGAGTTTTCTGGTAAGAAAAGTCACTATTGTGCTCCCATTGCCATACATAGTACAAACAGCACTCGCGTCTGTTCCCAGCATGTACAGTGTATTGGACTGAAGAGGGTCTACTGTTCTTGTCAGGTTCCTAAGCAGAGTTGAACTAGATATGGCCCATGTGTGTAGTAAGCACAGTTCTTTTGTATTCAGCAAGCTCACTGTTCTGGCCCTACAGGAAACACAGTAGAGTAGAAGAGTGCTCTTTCCTCAAAAGCAGAGTGTGTTTCTTGTAAGGCGAGCTAGCGTTTCTTTCCCAGTCCTAAATGGAGTTGAATCACATGCAGTTTCAGGTCCTACGAGCAAGAGTTGTTTTCTGGTAAGGAAAATCACTATTGCACTCCCATTGCCATACACAGTGCAAATAGCACTCGCGTCTGTTCCCAGCAAGTACAGTGTATTGGACTGAAGAGAAGCTACTGTTCTTGTCAGTTTCCTAAGCAGAGTTGAACTAGATGTGGCCCGTGTGTGTAGGAAGCACAAATTTTTGTTCTGAGCAACCTCACTCTTTGGACCCCATAGGAAACACAGTAGAGTAGATGTGTGCCCTATTCTCAAAAGCAGAGCATGTTTCTTGTAAGGCGAGCTAGCGTTTGTTTCCCAGTCCTAAGTGGATTGATTCAAATGCAGTTTCTGGTCCTAAGAGCAAGAGTTGTTTTCTGGCAAGAAGAGTCACTATTTTGCCCCCTTGCCATACACAGTGCAAATAGCACTCGCGTCTGTTCCCAGTAAGTACAGTGTATTGGACTGAAGAGGAGCTACTGTTCTTGTCAGTTTCCTAAGCAGAGATGAACTAGATATGGACCATGTGTTTAGGAAGCACATTTCTTTTGTTCTGAGCAAGCACACTGTTTGGACCCCATAGGAAACACAGTAGAGTAGATGTTTGCCCTATTCTCAAAAGCAGAGTGTGTTTCTTGTAAGACGAGCTAGCGTTTGTTTCCCAATCCTAAATGGAGTTGAGTCCCATGCAGTTTCTGGTCCTATGAGCTAGAGTTGTTTTCTGGTAAGAAGAGTCACTATTGCGCTCCCATTGTCATACACAGGGCAAATAGCACTGGCGTCTGTTCCCAGCAAGTACAGTGTATTGGACTGAAGAGGATCTACTGTTCTTGTCAGTTTCCTAAGCAGAATTGAACTAGATATGGCCCGTGTGTAGGAAGCAAAGTTCTTTTGTTCTGAGCATGTTCACTGTTCTGGCCATATAGGAAAAACAGTAGAGTAGAAAAGTGATCTTTTCTCAAAAGCAGAGTGTGTTTCTTCTAAGGCGAGCTAGCGTTTGTTTCCCAGTCCTAAATGGAGTTGAATCAAATGCAGTTTTTGGACCTACGAGCAAGAGTTGTTTTCTGGTAAGAAGAGTCACTATTGCGCTCCCATTGCCATACACAGTGCAAATAGCACTCGCGTCTGTAACCAGTAATTACAGTGTATTGGACTGAAGAGGAGCTACTGTTCTTGTCAGTTTCCTAAGCAGAGTTGGACTAGATATGGCCCGTGTGTGTAGGAAGCACAGTTCTTTTGTTCTGAGCATGCTCACTGTTCTCGCCCTATAGGAAACACAGTAGAGTAGATGCGTGCCCTATTCTCAAAAGCAGAGTGTGTTTCTTGTAAGGCCAGCTAGCGTTTGTTTCCCAATCCTAAATGGAGTTGAATCACATGCAGGTTCTGGTCCTACCAGCAAGAGTTGTTTTCTGGTATGAAGATTCACTATTGCGCTCCAATTGCCATACACAGTACAAATAGCACTCGCGTCTGTTCCCAGCAAGTACAGTGTATTGGACTGAAGAGGAGCTACTGTTCTTGTCAGTTTCCTAAGCAGAGTTGAACTAGATATGACCCGTGTGTGTATTAAGCAAAATTCTTTTGTTCTGAGCAAGCTCACTGTTTGGACCCCATATGAAACACAGTAGAGAAAATGTGTGCCCTATTCTCAAAAGCAGAGCGTGTTTCTTGTAAGGCGAGCTAGCATTTGTTTCCCAGTCCTAAGTGGATTGAATCAAATGCAGTTTCTCTTCCTAAGAGCAAGAGTTGTTTTCTGGTAAGAAGAGTCACTATTGTGCTCCCATTGCCGTACGCAGTGCAAATAGCCCTCGCGTCTGTTCCCAGCAAGTACAGTGTATTGGACTGAAGAGGAGCTACTGTTCTTGTCAGTTTCCTATGCAGAATTGAACTAGATATGGCCCGTGTCTAGGAAACAGTTCTTTTGTTCTGAGCAAGCTCACTGTTCTGGCCCTACAGGAAACACAGTAGAGTAGAAGAGTGCTCTTTTCTCAAAAGCAGAGTGTGTTTCTTGTAAGGTGAGCTAGCGTTTGTTTTCCAGTCCTAAGTGGAGTTGAATAACATGCAGTTTCTGGTCCTATGAGCAAGAGTTGTTTTCTGGTAAGAAGAGTCACTATTGTGCTCCCATTGCTGTACACAGTGCAAATAGCACTCGCGTCTGTTCCCAGCAAGTACAGTGTATTGGACTGAAGAGGATCTACTGTTCTCGTCAGTTTCCTAAGCAGAGTTGAACTAGATATGGCCGTGTGTGTAGGAAGCACAGTTCTTTTGTTCTGAGCAAGCTCACTTTTCTGGTCCTAATGGAAACACAGTAGAGTAGAAGAGTGCTCTTTTCCAAAAGCAGAGTGTGTTTCTTGTAAGGCGAGCTTGCGTTTGTTTCCCAGTCCTAAATGGAGTTGAATCACATGCAGTTTCTGGTTTTATGAGCAAGAGTTGTTTTGTGGTATGAAGAGTCACAATTGCGCTCCCATTGTCATACACAGTGCAAATAGCATTCGCGTTGGTTCCCAGCAAGTACATTGTATTGGACTGAAGAGGATCTACTGTTCTTGTCAGTTTCCTAAGGAGAATTGAACTAGATATGGCCGTGTGTGTAGGAAGCACAGTTCTTTTGTTCTGAGCAAGCTCACTGTTCTGGTGCTAAAGGAAACACAGTAGAGTAGAAGAGTGCTCCTTCCTCAAAAGCAGAGTGTGTTACTTGTAAGGCGAGCTAGCATTTGTTTCCCAGTCCTAAATGGAGTTGAATCACATGCAGATTTTGGTCCTACGAGCAAGAGTTGCTTTCTGGTAAGGAAAGTCACTATTGCGCTCCCATTGCCATACACAGTGCAAATAGCACTGGCATCTGTTGCCAGCAAGTACAGTGTATTGGACTGAAGAGGCACTACTTCTCTTGTCAGTTTCCTCAGCAGAGTTCAACTAGATATGGCCCCGGTGTAGGAAGCACAGTTCTTTTGTTCTGAGCAAGTTCTCTGTTTGGACCCCATAGGAAACACAGTAGAGTAGAAGAGTGCTCTTTTGTCAAAAGCAGAGTGTGTTTCTTGTAAGGCAAGCTAGCGTTTGTTTCCCAGTCCTAAATGGAGTTGAAATACACATGCAGTTTCTGGTCCTACGAGCGAGACTTGTTTTCTGGTAAGAAGAGTCCATTTTGCGCTCCCTTTGCCATACACAGTACAAATAGCACTCTCGTCTGTTCCCAGCAAGTACAGTGTATTGGACTGAAGAGAGGCTACTGTTCTTGTAAGTTTCGTAAGCAGAATTGAACTACATAAGGCCTGTGTGTGTAGGAAGCACAGTTCTTTTGTTCTGAGCAAGCTCACTCTTCTGGCCTTATAGGAAACACAGTAGAGTAGAGGAGTGCTCTTTTCTCAAAAGCAGAGTGTGTTTCTTGTAAGTCTAGCTAGTGTTTGTTTCCCAGTCCTAAATGGAGGTGAATCAAATGCAGTTTTTGGTCCTAAGATCAAGAGTTGTTTTCTGGTAAGAAGAGTCACTATTGCGCTCCCATTGCCATACATAGTAAAAATAGGACTCGCGTCTGTTCCCAGCAAGTACAGTGTATTGGACTGAAGAGGAGCTACTGTTCTTGTCAGTTTCCTAAGCAGAGTTGAACTAGATATGGCTCGTGTGTGTAGGAAGCACAGTTCTTTTGTTCTGAGCAAGCTCACTGTTCTGGCGCTATAGGAAACACAGTAGAGTAGAAGAGTGCTCTTTTCACAAAAGCAGAGTGTGTTTCTTGTAAGGCGAGCTAGCATTTGTTTCCAAGTCCTAAATGGAGTTGAATCACATGCAGTTTCTGGTCCTACATGCAAGAGTTGTTTTCTGGTAAGGAAAGTCACTATTGCGCTCCCATTGCCATACACAGTGCAAATAGCACTCGCATCTGTTCCCAGCAAGTACAGTGTATTGGACTGAAGAGGAGCTACTGTTCATGTCATTTTCCTAAGCAGAGTTGAATTAGATATGGCGTGAGTGTGTAGGAAGCACAGTTCTTTTGTTCTCAGCAAGCTCACTGTTCGGACGCCATAGAAAACACAGTAGAGTAGAAGAGTGCTCTTTACTCAAAAAGAAGACTGTGTTTCTTGTAAGGCGAGCTAGTGTTTGTTTCCCAGTCCTAAATGGAGTTGAATCACATGCAGTTTTTGGTCCTACGAGCAAGAGTTGTTTTTTGGTAAGGAAAGTCACTATTGCGCTCCATTTCCATACACAGTGCAAATAGCACTCACGTCTGTTCGAAGCAAATACAGTGTATTGGACTGAAGAGGAGCTACTGTTCTCGTCAGTTTCCAAAGCAGAGTTGAACTAGATATGGCCCGTGTGTGTAGGAAGCACAGTTCTTTTGTTCTGAGAAAGCTCACTGTTCTGGCCCTATAGGAAACACAGTAGAGTAGAAGAGTGCTCTTTTCTAAAAAACAGAGTGTGTTTCATGTCAGGCGAGCTACCGTTTGTTTCCCAGTCCTAAATGGAGCTGAATTACATGCAGTTTCTGGTCCTAGGAGCAAGAGTTGTTTTCTGGTAAGAAGAGTCACTATTATGCTCCCATTGTCATACACAGGGCAAATAGCACTGGCGTCTGTTCCCAGCAGGTACAGTGTATTGGACTGAAGAGGAGCTACTGTTCTTGTCAGGTTCCTAAGCAGAGTTGAACTAGATATGGCCCGTGTGTGTAGGAAGCACAGTTCTTTTGTTCGCAGCAAGCTCACTGTTCGGACCCCATTGGAAACACAGTAGAGTAGAAGAGTGCTCTTTTCTCAAAAGCAGAGTGTGTTTCTTGTAAGGCAAGCTAGGGTTTGTTTCCCAGTCCTAAATGGAGTGGAATCAAATGCAGTTTTTGGTCTTACGAGCAAGAGTTGTTTTCTGGTAAGAAGAGTCACTATTGCGCTCCCATTGCCATACACAGTGCAAATAGCACTAGCGTCTGTTCCCAGCAAGTACAGTGTATTGGACTGAAGAAGAGCTACTGTTCTTGTCAGTTTCCTATGCAGAATTGAACTAGATATGGCCAGTGTCTAGGAAGCACAGTTCTCTTGTTCTGATCAAGCTCACTGTTCTGGCCCTATAGGAAACACAGTAGAGTAGAAGAATGCTCTTTTCTCAAAAGCAGAGTGTGTTTCTTGTAAGGCGAGCTAGCGTTTGTTTCCCACCCCTAAATGGAGTTGAATCACATGCAGTTTCTGGTCCTATGAGCAAGAGTTGTTTTCTGGTAAGGAAAGCCACTATTGCGCTCCCATTGCCATACATTGTGCATTTAGCACTCGCGTTTGTTCCCAGCAAGTACAGTGTATTGGACTGAAGAGGAGCTACTGTTCTTGTCATTTTCCTAAGAGGAGTTGAACTAGATATGGCCGTGTGTAGGAAGCACAGTTCTTTTGTTCTGAGAAAGCACACTGTGCAGACACCATAGGAAACACAGTAGAGTAGATGAGGGCTCTTTTCTCAAAATTAGATTGTGTTTCTTGAAAGGCAAGCTATTATTTGCTTCCCAGTTATAAATGGAGTTGAATCCCATGCAGTTTCTGGTCCTACGAGCAAGAGTTTTTTTCTGGTAAGAAGAGTCACTATTGCGCTCCCATTGCCATACACAGTGCAAATAGCACTGGCGTCTGTTCCCAGCAAGTACAGTGTATTGGACTGAAGAGCAGCTACTGTTCTTGTCAGTTTTCTAAGCAGAGTTGAACTAGATATGGCCCGTGTGTGTAGGTAGCACAGTTCTTTTGTTCTGAGCAAGCTCACTTTTCGGACACCATAGGAAACACAGTAGAATAGATGAGTGCTCTTTTCTCAAAAGCAGAGTATGTTTCTTGTAAGGCGAGCTAGCGTTTGTTTCCCAGTCCTAAATGGAGTTGAATCACATGCAGTTCCTGGTCCTACGAGCAAGAGTTGTTTTCTGGTAAGAAGAGTCACTATTGCGCTCCGATTGTCATACACAGGGCAAATAGCACTGGTGTCTGTTCCCAGCATGTGCAGTGTATTTGACTGAAGAGGGTATACTGTTCTTGTCAGTTTCCTAAGCTGAATTGAACTAGATATGTCTGTGTGTGTAGGAAGCACACTTCTTTTGTTCTGTGCAAGCTCACTGTGCTGGCCCTATAGGAAACACAGTAGAGTAGAAGATTTCTCTTTTATCAAAAGCAGAGTGTGTTTCTTGTAAGGTGAGCTAGCATTTATTTCCCAGTTCTAAATGGTGTTGAATCACATGAAGTTTTTGGTCCTATGAGCAAGAGCTGTTTTCTAGTAAGGAATGTCACTATTGTGCTCTCATTGCCATACACAGTGCAAATTGCACTCGCGTATGTTCTCAGCATATACAGTGCATTGGACTGAAGAAGAGCTACTTTTCTTCTCAGTTTCCTAAGCAGAGTTGAACTGGATATGGCCCGTGTATGTAGGTAGTACAGTTCTTTTGTTCTGAGCAAGCTCACTTTTCTGGCCCTATAGGAAACACAGTAGAGTAGAAGAGTGCTCTTTTCTCTAAAGCAGAGTGTGTTTCTTGTAAGGCGAGCTAGCGTTTTTTTCCCAGTCCTATATGGAGTTGAATCACATGCAGTTTCTGGTACTAAGAGCAAGAGTTGTTTTCTGGTAAGAAGAGTCACTATTGCGCTCCAATTGTCATACACAGGGCAAATAGCACTGGCGTCTGTTCCTAGCGAGTACAGAGTATGGACTGAAGAGGAGCTACTGTTCTTGTCAGTTTCTAAGCAGAGTTGTACCAGATATGGCCCGTGTGTGTAGGAAGCACAGTTCTTTTGTTCTGAGCAAGCTCACTGTTTGGACCCCATAGGAAACACCGTAGAGTAGAAGAGTGCCCTTTTATCAAAAGCAGAGTGTGTTTCTTGAAAGGCGAGCTAGAGTTTGTTTCCCAGTCAGAAATGGAGTTGAATGCCATGCAGTTTCTGGTCCTACAAGCAAGAGCTTTTTCTGGTAAGAAGAGTTACTATTGTGCTCCCATTGCCATACATACTGCAAATAGCACTGGTGTCTGTTCCCAGCAAGTACAGTATATTCGACTGAAGAGGATCTACTGTTCTTTTCAGTTTCCTAAGCAGAGTTGAACTAGATATGGCCCCTGTGTGTAGGAAGCACAATTCTTTTGTTCTGAGCAAGCTCACTGTTCGGACCCCATACGAAACACAGTAGAGTAGAAGAGTGCTCTTTTCTCAATAGTAGAGTGTGTTTCTTGTAAGGCGAGCTAGCGTTTGTTTCCCAGTCCTAAATGGAGTTGAATCACATGCAGTTTCTGGTCTTACGAGCAAGAGTTGTCTTCTGGTAAGAAGAGTCACTATTGCGCTCCCATTTTCACACACAGGGCAAATAGCACTGGCGTCTGTTTCCAGCATGTACAGTGTATTGGACTGAAGAGGTTCTACTGTTCTTGTCAGTTTCCTAAGCAGAGTTGAACTAGATGTGGCCCGTGTGTGTAGGAAGCACAAATCTTTTGTTCTGAGCAAGCTCACTGTTTGGACCCCATAGGAAACACAGTAGAGTAGATGTGTGCCCTATTCTCAAAAGCAGAGCATGTTTCTTGTAAGGCGAGCTAGCGTTTGTTTCCCAGTCCTAAGTGGATTGATTCAAATGCAGTTTCTGGTCCTAAGAGCAAGAGTTGTTTTCTGGCAAGAAGAGTCACTATTTTGCCCCCTTGCCATACACAGTGCAAATAGCACTCGCGTCTGTTCCCAGTAAGTACAGTGTATTGGACTGAAGAGGAGCTACTGTTCTTGTCAGTTTCCTAAGCAGAGATGAACTAGATATGGACCATGTGTGTAGGAAGCACATTTCTTTTGTTCTGAGCAAGCACACTGTTTGGACCCCATAGGAAACACAGTAGAGTAGATGTTTGCCCTATTCTCAAAAGCAGAGTGTGTTTCTTGTAAGACGAGCTAGCGTTTGTTTCCCAATCCTAAATGGAGTTGAGTCCCATGCAGTTTCTGGTCCTATGAGCTAGAGTTGTTTTCTGGTAAGAAGAGTCACTATTGCGCTCCCATTGTCATACACAGGGCAAATAGCACTGGCGTCTGTTCCCAGCAAGTACAGTGTATTGGACTGAAGAGGATCTACTGTTCTTGTCAGTTTCCTAAGCAGAATTGAACTAGATATGGCCCGTGTGTAGGAAGCAAAGTTCTTTTGTTCTGAGCAAGTTCACTGTTCTGGCCATATAGGAAAAACAGTAGAGTAGAAAAGTGATCTTTTCTCAAAAGCAGAGTGTGTTTCTTCTAAGGCGAGCTAGCGTTTGTTTCCCAGTCCTAAATGGAGTTGAATCAAATGCAGTTTTTGGACCTACGAGCAAGAGTTGTTTTCTGGTAAGAAGAGTCACTATTGCGCTCCCATTGCCATACACAGTGCAAATAGCACTCGCGTCTGTAACCAGTAATTACAGTGTATTGGACTGAAGAGGAGCTACTGTTCTTGTCAGTTTCCTAAGCAGAGTTGGACTAGATATGGCCCGTGTGTGTAGGAAGCACAGTTCTTTTGTTCTGAGCATGCTCACTGTTCTCGCCCTATAGGAAACACAGTAGAGTAGATGCGTGCCCTATTCTCAAAAGCAGAGTGTGTTTCTTGTAAGGCCAGCTAGTGTTTGTTTCCCAATCCTAAATGGAGTTGAATCACATGCAGGTTCTGGTCCTACCAGCAAGAGTTGTTTTCTGGTATGAAGATTCACTATTGCGCTCCAATTGCCATACACAGTACAAATAGCACTCGCGTCTGTTCCCAGCAAGTACAGTGTATTGGACTGAAGAGGAGCTACTGTTCTTGTCAGTTTCCTAAGCAGAGTTGAACTAGATATGACCCGTGTGTGTATTAAGCAAAATTCTTTTGTTCTGAGCAAGCTCACTGTTTGGACCCCATATGAAACACAGTAGAGAAAATGTGTGCCCTATTCTCAAAAGCAGAGCGTGTTTCTTGTAAGGCGAGCTAGCATTTGTTTCCCAGTCCTAAGTGGATTGAATCAAATGCAGTTTCTCTTCCTAAGAGCAAGAGTTGTTTTCTGGTAAGAAGAGTCACAATTTTGCTCCCATTGCCGTACGCAGTGCAAATAGCCCTCGCGTCTGTTCCCAGCAAGTACAGTGTATTGAACTGAAGAGGAGCTATGTTCTTGTCAGTTTCCTAAGCAGAGTTGAACTAGATATGGCCCCTGTGTGTAGGAAGCACAGTTCTTTTGTTCTGAGCAAGCTCAGTGTTCGAACCCCATAGGAAACACAGTAGAGTAGAAGAGTGCTCTTTTCTCAAAAGCAGAGTTTGTTTCTTGTAAGGCGAGCTAGCATTTGTTTCCCAGTCCTAAATGGAGTTCAAATACACATGCAGTTTTTGGTCCTATGAGCTAGAGTTGTTTTCTGGTAAGAAGAGTCACTATTGTGCTCCCTTTTACATACACATGCAAATAGCACTCACGTCTGTTCCCAGAAAGTACAGTGTATTGGACTGAAGAGGAGCTACTGTTCTTGTCAGTTTCCTAAGCAGAATTGAACTAGATATGGCCCGTGTGTGTAGGAAGCACAGTTCTTTTGTTCTGAGCAAGCTCACTGTTCTGGCCCTATAGAAAACACAGTAGAGTAGAAGAGTGCTCTTTTCTCAAAAGCAGAGTGTGTTTCTTGTAAGGCGAGCTAGCGTTTGTTTCCCAGTCCTAAATGGAGTTGAATCCCATGCAGTTTTTGGTCCTATGAGCAAGAGTTGTTTTCTGGTAAGAAGAGTCACTATTGCGCTCCCATTGCCATACACAGTACAAATAGCACTCGCTTCTGTTTCTAGCAAGTACAGTGTATTGGACTGAAGAGGAGCTAATGTTCTTGTCAGTTTCCTAAGCAGAGTTGAACTAGATATGGCCCGTGTGTGTAGGAAGCACAGTTCTTTTGTTCTGAGCAAGCTCACTGTTCGAACCCCATAGGAAACACAGTAGAGTAGACGGGTGCTCTTTTCTCAAAAGCAGAGTGTGTTTCTTGTAAGGCGAGCTAGCATTTGTTTCCCAGTCCTAAATGGAGTTCAAATACACATGCAGTTTCTGGTCCTACGAGCAAGAATTGTTTTCTGGTTAGAAGAGTCACTATTGCGCTCCCTTTGCCATACACAGGGAAACAGCCGTTGCGTCTGTTCCCAGCAAGTACAGTGTATTGGACTGAAAAAAGCTACTGTTCTTGTCAGTTTCCTAAGCAGAGTTGAACTAGATATGGCCCGTGTGTGTACGAAGCACAGGTCTTTGTTCTCAGCAAACTCACTGTTCGGACCCCATAGAAAACACAGTAGAGTAGAAGTGTGCTCTTTTCTCAAAAGCAGAGTCTGTTTCTTGTAAGGCGAGCTAGCTTTTGTTTCCCAGTCCTAAATGGAGTTGAATCACATGCAGTTTCTGGTCCTATGATCAAGAGTTTTTTCTGGTAATAAGAGTAACTGTTGCGCTCCCATGGTCATACACAGGGCAAATAGCACTGGCGTCTGTTCCCAGCATGTACAGTGTATTGGACTGAAGAGGATCTACTGTTCTTGTCAGGATCCTAAGCAGAGTTGAACTAGATATGTCCCATGTGTATAGGAAGCACAGTTCTTTTGTTCTGAGCAAGCACACTGTTTGGACCCCATAGGAAACACAGTAGAGTAGATGTTTGCCCTATTCTCAAAAGCAGAGTGTGTTTCTTGTAAGACGAGCTAGCGTTTGTTTCCCAATCCTAAATGGAGTTGAGTCCCATGCAGTTTCTGGTCCTATGAGCTAGAGTTGTTTTCTGGTAAGAAGAGTCACTATTGCGCTCCCATTGTCATACACAGGGCAAATAGCACTGGCGTCTGTTCCCAGCAAGTACAGTGTATTGGACTGAAGAGGATCTACTGTTCTTGTCAGTTTCCTAAGCAGAATTGAACTAGATATGGCCCGTGTGTAGGAAGCAAAGTTCTTTTGTTCTGAGCAAGTTCACTGTTCTGGCCATATAGGAAAAACAGTAGAGTAGAAAAGTGCTCTTTTCTCAAAAGCAGAGTGTGTTTCTTCTAAGGCGAGCTAGCGTTTGTTTCCCAGTCCTAAATGGAGTTGAATCACATGCAGTTTTTGGTCCTACGAGCAAGAGTTGGTTTCTGGTAAGAAGAGTCACTATTATGCTCCCATTGTCATACACAGGGCAAATAGCACTGGCGTCTGTTCCCAGCATGTACAGTGTATTGGACGGAAGAGGAGCTACTGTTCTTGTCAGGTTCCTAAGCAGAGTTGAACTAGATATGGCCAGTGTGTGTAGGAAGCACAGTTCTTTTGTTCTCAGCAAGGTCACTGTTCGGACCCCATAGGAAACACAGTAGAGTAGATGTGTGCCCTATTCTCAAAAGCCGAGCGTGTTTCTTGTAAGGCGAGCTAGCGTTTGTTTCCCAGTCCTAAATGGATTGAATGAAATGCAGTTTCTGGTCCTAAGAGCAAGAGTTGTTTCCTGGTAAGAAGATTCACTATTGTGCACTTATTGCCGTACACAGTGCAAATAGCACTCGCGTCTGTTCCCACAAAGTACAGTGTATTGGACTGAAGAGGAGCTACTGTTCTTGTCAGTTTCCTATGCAGAATTGAACTAGATATGGCCCGTGTCTAGGAAGCACAGTTCTTTTGTTCTGAGCAAGCTCACTGTTCTGGCCCTACAGGAAACACAGTAGAGTAGAAGAGTGCTCTTTTCTCAAAAGCAGAGTGTGTTTCTTGTAAGGCGAGCTAGCGTTTGTTTCCCAGTCCTAAGTGGAGTTGAATAACATGCAGTTTCTGGTCCTATGAGCAAGAGTTGTTTTCTGGTAAGAAGAGTCACTATTGTGCTCCCATTGCTGTACACAGTGCAAATAGCACTCGCGTCTGTTCCCAGCAAGTACAGTGTATTGGACTGAAGAGGATCTACTGTTCTCGTCAGTTTCCTAAGCAGAGTTGAACTAGATATGGCCGTGTGTGTAGGAAGCACAGTTCTTTTGTTCTGAGCAAGCTCACTGTTCTGGTCCTATAGGAAACACAGTAGAGTAGAAGAGTGCTCTTTTCCAAAAGCAGAGTGTGTTTCTTGTAAGGCGAGCTTGCGTTTGTTTCCCAGTCCTAAATGGAGTTGAATCACATGCAGTTTCTGGTTTTATGAGCAAGAGTTGTTTTCTGGTAACAAGAGTCACTATTGCGGTCCCATTGCCATTCACAGTGCAAATAGCACTAGCGTCTGTTCCCAGCAAGTACAGTGTATTGGACTGAAGAGGAGCTACTGTTCTTGTCAGTTTCCTATGCAGAATTGAACTAGATATGGCCCGTGTCTAGGAAGCACAGTTCTTTTGTTCTGAGCAAGCTCACTGTTCTGGCCCTACAGGAAACACAGTAGAGTAGAAGAGTGCTCTTTTCTCAAAAGCAGAGTGTGTTTATTGTAAGGTGAGCTAGCGTTTGTTTTCCAGTCCTAAGTGGAGTTGAATAACATGCAGTTTCTGGTCCTATGAGCAAGAGTTGTTTTCTGGTAAGAAGAGTCACTATTGTGCTCCCATTGCTGTACACAGTGCAAATAGCACTCGCGTCTGTTCCCAGCAAGTACAGTGTATTGGACTGAAGAGGATCTACTGTTCTCGTCAGTTTCCTAAGCAGAGTTGAACTAGATATGGCCGTGTGTGTAGGAAGCACAGTTCTTTTGTTCTGAGCAAGCTCACTTTTCTGGTACTAATGGAAACACAGTAGAGTAGAAGAGTGCTCTTTTCCAAAAGGAGAGTGTGTTTCTTGTAAGGCGAGCTTGCGTTTGTTTCCCAGTCCTAAATGGAGTTGAATCACATGCAGTTTCTGGTTTTATGAGCAAGAGTTGTTTTGTGGTATGAAGAGTCACAATTGCGCTCCCATTGTCATACACAGTGCAAATAGCATTCGCGTCGGTTCCCAGCAAGTACATTGTATTGGACTGAAGAGGATCTACTGTTCTTGTCAGTTTCCTAAGGAGAATTGAACTAGATATGGCCGTGTGTGTAGGAAGCACAGTTCTTTTGTTCTGAGCAAGCTCACTGTTCTGGCGCTAAAGGAAACACAGTAGAGTAGAAGAGTGCTCCTTCCTCAAAAGCAGAGTGTGTTACTTGTAAGGCGAGCTAGCATTTGTTTCCCAGTCCTAAATGGAGTTGAATCACATGCAGATTTTGGTCCTACGAGCAAGAGTTGCTTTCTGGTAAGGAAAGTCACTATTGCGCTCCCATTGCCATACACAGTGCAAATAGCACTGGCATCTGTTGCCAGCAAGTACAGTGTATTGGACTGAAGAGGCACTACTTCTCTTGTCAGTTTCCTCAGCAGAGTTCAACTAGATATGGCCCCGGTGTAGGAAGCACAGTTCTTTTGTTCTGAGCAAGTTCTCTGTTTGGACCCCATAGGAAACACAGTAGAGTAGAAGAGTGCTCTTTTGTCAAAAGCAGAGTGTGTTTCTTGTAAGGCAAGCTAGCGTTTGTTTCCCAGTCCTAAATGGAGTTGAAATACACATGCAGTTTCTGGTCCTACGAGCGAGACTTGTTTTCTGGTAAGAAGAGTCCATTTTGCGCTCCCTTTGCCATACACAGTACAAATAGCACTTTCGTCTGTTCCCAGCAAGTACAGTGTATTGGACTGAAGAGAGGCTACTATTCTTGTATTTTGGTAAGCAGAATTGAACTACATAAGGCCTGTGTGTGTAGGAAGCACAGTTCTTTTGTTCTGAGCAAGCTCACTCTTCTGGCCTTATAGGAAACACAGTAGAGTAGAGGAGTGCTCTTTTCTCAAAAGCAGAGTGTGTTTCTTGTAAGTCTAGCTAGTGTTTGTTTCCCAGTCCTAAATGGAGGTGAATCAAATGCAGTTTTTGGTCCTAAGATCAAGAGTTGTTTTCTGGTAAGAAGAGTCACTATTGCGCTCCCATTGCCATACATAGTAAAAATAGCACTCGCGTCTGTTCCCAGCAAGTACAGTGTATTGGACTGAAGAGGAGCTACTGTTCTTGTCAGTTTCCTAAGCAGAGTTGAACTAGATATGGCTCGTGTGTGTAGGAAGCACAGTTCTTTTGTTCTGAGCAAGCTCACTGTTCTGGCACTATAGGAAACACAGTAGAGTAGAAGAGTGCTCTTTTCACAAAAGCAGAGTGTGTTTCTTGTAAGGCGAGCTAGCATTTGTTTCCAAGTCCTAAATGGAGTTGAATCACATGCAGTTTCTGGTCCTACATGCAAGAGTTGTTTTCTGGTAAGGAAAGTCACTATTGCGCTCCCATTGCCATACACAGTGCAAATAGCACTCGCATCTGTTCCCAGCAAGTACAGTGTATTGGACTGAAGAGGAGCTACTGTTCATGTCATTTTCCTAAGCAGAGTTGAATTAGATATGGCGTGAGTGTGTAGGAAGCACAGTTCTTTTGTTCTCAGCAAGCTCACTGTTCGGACGCCATAGAAAACACAGTAGAGTAGAAGAGTGCTCTTTACTCAAAAAGAAGACTGTGTTTCTTGTAAGGCGAGCTAGTGTTTGTTTCCCAGTCCTAAATGGAGTTGAATCACATGCAGTTTTTGGTCCTACGAGCAAGAGTTGTTTTTTGGTAAGGAAAGTCACTATTGCGCTCCATTTCCATACACAGTGCAAATAGCACTCACGTCTGTTCGAAGCAAATACAGTGTATTGGACTGAAGAGGAGCTACTGTTCTCGTCAGTTTCCAAAGCAGAGTTGAACTAGATATGGCCCGTGTGTGTAGGAAGCACAGTTCTTTTGTTCTGAGAAAGCTCACTGTTCTGGCCCTATAGGAAACACAGTAGAGTAGAAGAGTGCTCTTTTCTAAAAAACAGAGTGTGTTTCATGTCAGGCGAGCTACCGTTTGTTCCCAGTCCTAAATGGAGCTGAATTACATGCAGTTTCTGGTCCTAGGAGCAAGAGTTGTTTTCTGGTAAGAAGAGTCACTATTATGCTCCCATTGTCATACCCAGGGCAAATAGCACTGGCGTCTGTTCCCAGCATGTACAGTGTATTGGACTGAAGAGGAGCTACTGTTCTTGTCAGGTTCCTAAGCAGAGTTGAACTAGATATGGCCCGTGTGTGTAGGAAGCACAGTTCTTTTGTTCGCAGCAAGCTCACTGTTCGGACCCCATTGGAAACACAGTAGAGTAGAAGAGTGCTCTTTTCTCAAAAGCAGAGTGTGTTTCTTGTAAGGCAAGCTAGGGTTTGTTTCCCAGTCCTAAATGGAGTGGAATCAAATGCAGTTTTTGGTCTTACGAGCAAAAGTTGTTTTCTGGTAAGAAGAGTCACTATTGCGCTCCCATTGCCATACACAGTGCAAATAGCACTAGCGTCTGTTCCCAGCAAGTACAGTGTATTGGACTTAAGAAGAGCTACTGTTCTTGTCAGTTTCCTATGCAGAATTGAACTAGATATGGCCAGTGTCTAGGAAGCACAGTTCTCTTGTTCTGATCAAGCTCACTGTTCTGGCCCTATAGGAAACACAGTAGAGTAGAAGAATGCTCTTTTCTCAAAAGCAGAGTGTGTTTCTTGTAAGGCGAGCTAGCGTTTGTTTCCCACCCCTAAATGGAGTTGAATCACATGCAGTTTCTGGTCCTATGAGCAAGAGTTGTTTTCTGGTAAGGAAAGCCACTATTGCGCTCCCATTGCCATACATTGTGCATTTAGCACTCGCGTTTGTTCCCAGCAAGTACAGTGTATTGGACTGAAGAGGAGCTACTGTTCTTGTCATTTTCCTAAGAGGAGTTGAACTAGATATGGCCGTGTGTAGGAAGCACAGTTCTTTTGTTCTGAGAAAGCACACTGTGCAGACACCATAGGAAACACAGTAGAGTAGATGAGGGCTCTTTTCTCAAAATTAGATTGTGTTTCTTGAAAGGCAAGCTAGTATTTGCTTCCCAGTTATAAATGGAGTTGAATCCCATGCAGTTTCTGGTCCTACGAGCAAGAGTTTTTTTTCTGGTAAGAAGAGTCACTATTGCGCTCCCATTGCCATACACAGTGCAAATAGCACTGGCGTCTGTTCCCAGCAAGTACAGTGTATTGGACTGAAGAGCAGCTACTGTTCTTGTCAGTTTTCTAAGCAGAGTTGAACTAGATATGGCCCGTGTGTGTAGGTAGCACAGTTCTTTTGTTCTGAGCAAGCTCACTTTTCGGACACCATAGGAAACACAGTAGAATAGATGAGTGCTCTTTTCTCAAAAGCAGAGTATGTTTCTTGTAAGGCGAGCTAGCGTTTGTTTCCCAGTCCTAAATGGAGTTGAATCACATGCAGTTCCTGGTCCTACGAGCAAGAGTTGTTTTCTGGTAAGAAGAGTCACTATTGCGCTCGGATTGTCATACACAGGGCAAATAGCACTGGTGTCTGTTCCCAGTATGTGCAGTGTATTTGATTGAAGAGGGTATACTGTTCTTGTCAGTTTCCTAAGCTGAATTGAACTAGATATGTCTGTGTGTGTAGGAAGCACACTTCTTTTGTTCTGTGCAAGCTCACTGTGCTGGCCCTATAGGAAACACAGTAGAGTAGAAGATTTCTCTTTTATCAAAAGCAGAGTGTGTTTCTTGTAAGGTGAGCTAGCATTTATTTCCCAGTTCTAAATGGTGTTGAATCACATGAAGTTTTTGGTCCTATGAGCAAGAGCTGTTTTCTAGTAAGGAATGTCACTATTGTGCTCTCATTGCCATACACAGTGCAAATTGCACTCGCGTATGTTCTCAGCATATACAGTGTATTGGACTGAAGAAGAGCTACTTTTCTTCTCAGTTTCCTAAGCAGAGTTGAACTGGATATGGCCCGTGTATGTAGGTAGTACAGTTCTTTTGTTCTGAGCAAGCTCACTTTTCTGGCCCTATAGGAAACACAGTAGAGTAGAAGAGTGCTCTTTTCTCTAAAGCAGAGTGTGTTTCTTGTAAGGCGAGCTAGCGTTTTTTTCCCAGTCCTATATGGAGTTGAATCACATGCAGTTTCTGGTACTAAGAGCAAGAGTTGTTTTCTGGTAAGAAGAGTCACTATTGCGCTCCAATTGTCATACACAGGGCAAATAGCACTGGCGTCTGTTCCTAGCGAGTACAGAGTATTGGACTGAAGAGGAGCTACTGTTCTTGTCAGTTTCTAAGCAGAGTTGTACCAGATATGGCCCGTGTGTGTAGGAAGCACAGTTCTTTTGTTCTGAGCAAGCTCACTGTTTGGACCCCATAGGAAACACCGTAGAGTAGAAGAGTGCCCTTTTATCAAAAGCAGAGTGTGTTTCTTGAAAGGCGAGCTAGAGTTTGTTTCCCAGTCAGAAATGGAGTTGAATGCCATGCAGTTTCTGGTCCTACAAGCAAGAGCTTTTTCTGGTAAGAAGAGTTACTATTGTGCTCCCATTGCCATACATACTGCAAATAGCACTGGTGTCTGTTCCCAGCAAGTACAGTATATTCGACTGAAGAGGATCTACTGTTCTTTTCAGTTTCCTAAGCAGAGTTGAACTAGATATGGCCCCTGTGTGTAGGAAGCACAATTCTTTTGTTCTGAGCAAGCTCACTGTTCGGACCCCATACGAAACACAGTAGAGTAGAAGAGTGCTCTTTTCTCAATAGTAGAGTGTGTTTCTTGTAAGGCGAGCTAGCGTTTGTTTCCCAGTCCTAAATGGAGTTGAATCACATGCAGTTTCTGGTCTTACGAGCAAGAGTTGTCTTCTGGTAAGAAGAGTCACTATTGCGCTCCCATTTTCACACACAGGGCAAATAGCACTGGCGTCTGTTTCCAGCATGTACAGTGTATTGGACTGAAGAGGTTCTACTGTTCTTGTCAGTTTCCTAAGCAGAATTGAACAAGATAGGGCCTGTGTGTGTAGGAAGCACAGTTCTTTGTTCTGAGAAAGCTAATTGTTCTGGCCCTATAGGAAACACAGTACAGTAGAAGAGTGCTCTTTTCTCAAAAACAGAGTGTGTTTCTTGTAAGGCGAGCTAGCGTTTGTTTCCCAGTCCTAAATGGAGTTGAGTCACATGCAGTTTTTGGTCCTATGAGCAAGAGGAGTTTTCTGGTAAGAAAAGTCACTATTGTGCTCCCATTGCCATACATAGTACAAACAGCACTCGCGTCTGTTCCCAGCATGTACAGTGTATTGGACTGAAGAGGGTCTACTGTTCTTGTCAGGTTCCTAAGCAGAGTTGAACTAGATATGGCCCATGTGTGTAGTAAGCACAGTTCTTTTGTATTCAGCAAGCTCACTGTTCTGGCCCTATAGGAAACACAGTAGAGTAGAAGAGTGCTCTTTCCTCAAAAGCAGAGTGTGTTTCTTGTAAGGCGAGCTAGCGTTTCTTTCCCAGTCCTAAATGGAGTTGAATCACATGCAGTTTCAGGTCCTACGAGCAAGAGTTGTTTTCTGGTAAGGAAAATCACTATTGCACTCCCATTGCCATACACAGTGCAAATAGCACTCGCGTCTGTTCCCAGCAAGTACAGTGTATTGGACTGAAGAGAAGCTACTGTTCTTGTCAGTTTCCTAAGCAGAGTTGAACTAGATGTGGCCCGTGTGTGTAGGAAGCACAAATTTTTGTTCTGAGCAAGCTCACTGTTTGGACCCCATAGGAAACACAGTAGAGTAGATGTGTGCCCTATTCTCAAAAGCAGAGCATGTTTCTTGTAAGGCGAGCTAGCGTTTGTTTCCCAGTCCTAAGTGGATTGATTCAAATGCAGTTTCTGGTCCTAAGAGCAAGAGTTGTTTTCTGGCAAGAAGAGTCACTATTTTGCTTCTTTGCCATACACAGTGCAAATAGCACTCGCGTCTGTTCCCAGTAAGTACAGTGTATTGGACTGAAGAGGAGCTACTGTTCTTGTCAGTTTCCTAAGCAGAGATGAACTAGATATGGACCATGTGTTTAGGAAGCACATTTCTTTTGTTCTGAGCAAGCACACTGTTTGGACCCCATAGGAAACACAGTAGAGTAGATGTTTGCCCTATTCTCAAAAGCAGAGTGTGTTTCTTGTAAGACGAGCTAGCGTTTGTTTCCCAATCCTAAATGGAGTTGAGTCCCATGCAGTTTCTGGTCCTATGAGCTAGAGTTGTTTTCTGGTAAGAAGAGTCACTATTGCGCTCCCATTGTCATACACAGGGCAAATAGCACTGGCGTCTGTTCCCAGCAAGTACAGTGTATTGGACTGAAGAGGATCTACTGTTCTTGTCAGTTTCCTAAGCAGAATTGAACTAGATATGGCCCGTGTGTAGGAAGCAAAGTTCTTTTGTTCTGAGCATGTTCACTGTTCTGGCCATATAGGAAAAACAGTAGAGTAGAAAAGTGATCTTTTCTCAAAAGCAGAGTGTGTTTCTTCTAAGGCGAGCTAGCGTTTGTTTCCCAGTCCTAAATGGAGTTGAATCAAATGCAGTTTTTGGACCTACGAGCAAGAGTTGTTTTCTGGTAAGAAGAGTCACTATTGCGCTCCCATTGCCATACACAGTGCAAATAGCACTCGCGTCTGTAACCAGTAATTACAGTGTATTGGACTGAAGAGGTGCTACTGTTCTTGTCAGTTTCCTAAGCAGAGTTGGACTAGATATGGCCCGTGTGTGTAGGAAGCACAGTTCTTTTGTTCTGAGCATGCTCACTGTTCTCGCCCTATAGGAAACACAGTAGAGTAGATGCGTGCCCTATTCTCAAAAGCAGAGTGTGTTTCTTGTAAGGCCAGCTAGCGTTTGTTTCCCAATCCTAAATGGAGTTGAATCACATGCAGGTTCTGGTCCTACCAGCAAGAGTTGTTTTCTGGTATGAAGATTCACTATTGCGCTCCAATTGCCATACACAGTACAAATAGCACTCGCGTCTGTTCCCAGCAAGTACAGTGTATTGGACTGAAGAGGAGCTACTGTTCTTGTCAGTTTCCTAAGCAGAGTTGAACTAGATATGACCCGTGTCTGTATTAAGCAAAATTCTTTTGTTCTGAGCAAGCTCACTGTTTGGACCCCATATGAAACACAGTAGAGAAAATGTGTGCCCTATTCTCAAAAGCAGAGCGTGTTTCTTGTAAGGCGAGCTAGCATTTGTTTCCCAGTCCTAAGTGGATTGAATCAAATGCAGTTTCTCTTCCTAAGAGCAAGAGTTGTTTTCTGGTAAGAAGAGTCACTATTGTGCTCCCATTGCCGTACGCAGTGCAAATAGCCCTCGCGTCTGTTCCCAGCAAGTACAGTGTATTGGACTGAAGAGGAGCTACTTTTCTTGTCAGTTTCCTATGCAGAATTGAACTAGATATGGCCCGTGTCTAGGAAACAGTTCTTTTGTTCTGAGCAAGCTCACTGTTCTGGCCCTACAGGAAACACAGTAGAGTAGAAGAGTGCTCTTTTCTCCAAAGCAGAGTGTGTTTCTTGTAAGGTGAGCTAGCGTTTGTTTTCCAGTCCTAAGTGGAGTTGAATAACATGCAGTTTCTGGTCCTATGAGCAAGAGTTGTTTTCTGGTAAGAAGAGTCACTATTGTGCTCCCATTGCTGTACACAGTGCAAATAGCACTCGCGTCTGTTCCCAGCAAGTACAGTGTATTGGACTGAAGAGGATCTACTGTTCTCGTCAGTTTCCTAAGCAGAGTTGAACTAGATATGGCCGTGTGTGTAGGAAGCACAGTTCTTTTGTTCTGAGCAAGCTCACTTTTCTGGTCCTAATGGAAACACAGTAGAGTAGAAGAGTGCTCTTTTCCAAAAGCAGAGTGTGTTTCTTGTAAGGCGAGCTTGCGTTTGTTTCCCAGTCCTAAATGGAGTTGAATCACATGCAGTTTCTGGTTTTATGAGCAAGAGTTGTTTTGTGGTATGAAGAGTCACAATTGCGCTCCCATTGTCATACACAGTGCAAATAGCATTCGCGTTGGTTCCCAGCAAGTACATTGTATTGGACTGAAGAGGATCTACTGTTCTTGTCAGTTTCCTAAGGAGAATTGAACTAGATATGGCCGTGTGTGTAGGAAGCACAGTTCTTTTGTTCTGAGCAAGCTCACTGTTCTGGTGCTAAAGGAAACACAGTAGAGTAGAAGAGTGCTCCTTCCTCAAAAGCAGAGTGTGTTACTTGTAAGGCGAGCTAGCATTTGTTTCCCAGTCCTAAATGGAGTTGAATCACATGCAGATTTTGGTCCTACGAGCAAGAGTTGCTTTCTGGTAAGGAAAGTCACTATTGCGCTCCCATTGCCATACACAGTGCAAATAGCACTGGCATCTGTTGCCAGCAAGTACAGTGTATTGGACTGAAGAGGCACTACTTCTCTTGTCAGTTTCCTCAGCAGAGTTCAACTAGATATGGCCCCGGTGTAGGAAGCACAGTTCTTTTGTTCTGAGCAAGTTCTCTGTTTGGACCCCATAGGAAACACAGTAGAGTAGAAGAGTGCTCTTTTGTCAAAAGCAGAGTGTGTTTCTTGTAAGGCAAGCTAGCGTTTGTTTCCCAGTCCTAAATGGAGTTGAAATACACATGCAGTTTCTGGTCCTACGAGCGAGACTTGTTTTCTGGTAAGAAGAGTCCATTTTGCGCTCCCTTTGCCATACACAGTACAAATAGCACTCTCATCTGTTCCCAGCAAGTACAGTGTATTGGACTGAAGAGAGGCTACTGTTCTTGTAAGTTTCGTAAGCAGAATTGAACTACATAAGGCCTGTGTGTGTAGGAAGCACAGTTCTTTTGTTCTGAGCAAGCTCACTCTTCTGGCCTTATAGGAAACACAGTAGAGTAGAGGAGTGCTCTTTTCTCAAAAGCAGAGTGTGTTTCTTGTAAGTCTAGCTAGCGTTTGTTTCCCAGTCCTAAATGGAGGTGAATCAAATGCAGTTTTTGGTCCTAAGATCAAGAGTTGTTTTCTGGTAAGAAGAGTCACTATTGCGCTCCCATTGCCATACATAGTAAAAATAGCACTCGCGTCTGTTCCCAGCAAGTACAGTGTATTGGACTGAAGAGGAGCTACTGTTCTTGTCAGTTTCCTAAGCAGAGTTGAACTAGATATGGCTCGTGTGTGTAGGAAGCACAGTTCTTTTGTTCTGAGCAAGCTCACTGTTCTGGCGCTATAGGAAACACAGTAGAGTAGAAGAGTGCTCTTTTCACAAAAGCAGAGTGTGTTTCTTGTAAGGCGAGCTAGCATTTGTTTCCAAGTCCTAAATGGAGTTGAATCACATGCAGTTTCTGGTCCTACATGCAAGAGTTGTTTTCTGGTAAGGAAAGTCACTATTGCGCTCCCATTGCCATACACAGTGCAAATAGCACTCGCATCTGTTCCCAGCAAGTACAGTGTATTGGACTGAAGAGGAGCTACTGTTCATGTCATTTTCCTAAGCAGAGTTGAATTAGATATGGCGTGAGTGTGTAGGAAGCACAGTTCTTTTGTTCTCAGCAAGCTCACTGTTCGGACGCCATAGAAAACACAGTAGAGTAGAAGAGTGCTCTTTACTCAAAAAGAAGACTGTGTTTCTTGTAAGGCGAGCTAGTGTTTGTTTCCCAGTCCTAAATGGAGTTGAATCACATGCAGTTTTTGGTCCTACGAGCAAGAGTTGTTTTTTGGTAAGGAAAGTCACTATTGCGCTCCATTTCCATACACAGTGCAAATAGCACTCACGTCTGTTCGAAGCAAATACAGTGTATTGGACTGAAGAGGAGCTACTGTTCTCGTCAGTTTCCAAAGCAGAGTTGAACTAGATATGGCCCGTGTGTGTAGGAAGCACAGTTCTTTTGTTCTGAGAAAGCTCACTGTTCTGGCCCTATAGGAAACACAGTAGAGTAGAAGAGTGCTCTTTTCTAAAAAACAGAGTGTGTTTCATGTCAGGCGAGCTACCGTTTGTTTCCCAGTCCTAAATGGAGCTGAATTACATGCAGTTTCTGGTCCTAGGAGCAAGAGTTGTTTTCTGGTAAGAAGAGTCACTATTATGCTCCCATTGTCATACACAGGGCAAATAGCACTGGCGTCTGTTCCCAGCATGTACAGTGTATTGGACTGAAGAGGAGCTACTGTTCTTGTCAGGTTCCTAAGCAGAGTTGAACTAGATATGGCCCGTGTGTGTAGGAAGCACAGTTCTTTTGTTCGCAGCAAGCTCACTGTTCGGACCCCATTGGAAACACAGTAGAGTAGAAGAGTGCTCTTTTCTCAAAAGCAGAGTGTGTTTCTTGTAAGGCAAGCTAGCGTTTGTTTCCCAGTCCTAAATGGAGTTGAATCACATGCAGTTCCTGGTCCTACGAGCAAGAGTTGTTTTCTGGTAAGAAGAGTCACTATTGCGCTCCGATTGTCATACACAGGGCAAATAGCACTGGTGTCTGTTCCCAGCATGTGCAGTGTATTTGACTGAAGAGGGTATACTGTTCTTGTCAGTTTCCTAAGCTGAATTGAACTAGATATGTCTGTGTGTGTAGGAAGCACACTTCTTTTGTTCTGTGCAAGCTCACTGTGCTGGCCCTATAGGAAACACAGTAGAGTAGAAGATTTCTCTTTTATCAAAAGCAGAGTGTGTTTCTTGTAAGGTGAGCTAGCATTTATTTCCCAGTTCTAAATGGTGTTGAATCACATGAAGTTTTTGGTCCTATGAGCAAGAGCTGTTTTCTAGTAAGGAATGTCACTATTGTGCTCTCATTGCCATACACAGTGCAAATTGCACTCGCGTATGTTCTCAGCATATACAGTGCATTGGACTGAAGAAGAGCTACTTTTCTTCTCAGTTTCCTAAGCAGAGTTGAACTGGATATGGCCCGTGTATGTAGGTAGTACAGTTCTTTTGTTCTGAGCAAGCTCACTTTTCTGGCCCTATAGGAAACACAGTAGAGTAGAAGAGTGCTCTTTTCTCTAAAGCAGAGTGTGTTTCTTGTAAGGCGAGCTAGCGTTTTTTTCCCAGTCCTATATGGAGTTGAATCACATGCAGTTTCTGGTACTAAGAGCAAGAGTTGTTTTCTGGTAAGAAGAGTCACTATTGCGCTCCAATTGTCATACACAGGGCAAATAGCACTGGCGTCTGTTCCTAGCGAGTACAGAGTATGGACTGAAGAAGAGCTACTGTTCTTGTCAGTTTCTAAGCAGAGTTGTACCAGATATGGCCCGTGTGTGTAGGAAGCACAGTTCTTTTGTTCTGAGCAAGCTCACTGTTTGGACCCCATAGGAAACACCGTAGAGTAGAAGAGTGCCCTTTTATCAAAAGCAGAGTGTGTTTCTTGAAAGGCGAGCTAGAGTTTGTTTCCCAGTCAGAAATGGAGTTGAATGCCATGCAGTTTCTGGTCCTACAAGCAAGAGCTTTTTCTGGTAAGAAGAGTTACTATTGTGCTCCCATTGCCATACATACTGCAAATAGCACTGGTGTCTGTTCCCAGCAAGTACAGTATATTCGACTGAAGAGGATCTACTGTTCTTTTCAGTTTCCTAAGCAGAGTTGAACTAGATATGGCCCCTGTGTGTAGGAAGCACAATTCTTTTGTTCTGAGCAAGCTCACTGTTCGGACCCCATACGAAACACAGTAGAGTAGAAGAGTGCTCTTTTCTCAATAGTAGAGTGTGTTTCTTGTAAGGCGAGCTAGCGTTTGTTTCCCAGTCCTAAATGGAGTTGAATCACATGCAGTTTCTGGTCTTACGAGCAAGAGTTGTCTTCTGGTAAGAAGAGTCACTATTGCGCTCCCATTTTCACACACAGGGCAAATAGCACTGGCGTCTGTTTCCAGCATGTACAGTGTATTGGACTGAAGAGGTTCTACTGTTCTTGTCAGTTTCCTAAGCAGAGTTGAACTAGATGTGGCCCGTGTGTGTAGGAAGCACAAATCTTTTGTTCTGAGCAAGCTCACTGTTTGGACCCCATAGGAAACACAGTAGAGTAGATGTGTGCCCTATTCTCAAAAGCAGAGCATGTTTCTTGTAAGGCGAGCTAGCGTTTGTTTCCCAGTCCTAAGTGGATTGATTCAAATGCAGTTTCTGGTCCTAAGAGCAAGAGTTGTTTTCTGGCAAGAAGAGTCACTATTTTGCTTCTTTGCCATACACAGTGCAAATAGCACTCGCGTCTGTTCCCAGTAAGTACAGTGTATTGGACTGAAGAGGAGCTACTGTTCTTGTCAGTTTCCTAAGCAGAGATGAACTAGATATGGACCATGTGTGTAGGAAGCACATTTCTTTTGTTCTGAGCAAGCACACTGTTTGGACCCCATAGGAAACACAGTAGAGTAGATGTTTGCCCTATTCTCAAAAGCAGAGTGTGTTTCTTGTAAGACGAGCTAGCGTTTGTTTCCCAATCCTAAATGGAGTTGAGTCCCATGCAGTTTCTGGTCCTATGAGCTAGAGTTGTTTTCTGGTAAGAAGAGTCACTATTGCGCTCCCATTGTCATACACAGGGCAAATAGCACTGGCGTCTGTTCCCAGCAAGTACAGTGTATTGGACTGAAGAGGATCTACTGTTCTTGTCAGTTTCCTAAGCAGAATTGAACTAGATATGGCCCGTGTGTAGGAAGCAAAGTTCTTTTGTTCTGAGCAAGTTCACTGTTCTGGCCATATAGGAAAAACAGTAGAGTAGAAAAGTGATCTTTTCTCAAAAGCAGAGTGTGTTTCTTCTAAGGCGAGCTAGCGTTTGTTTCCCAGTCCTAAATGGAGTTGAATCAAATGCAGTTTTTGGACCTACGAGCAAGAGTTGTTTTCTGGTAAGAAGAGTCACTATTGCGCTCCCATTGCCATACACAGTGCAAATAGCACTCGCGTCTGTAACCAGTAATTACAGTGTATTGGACTGAAGAGGAGCTACTGTTCTTGTCAGTTTCCTAAGCAGAGTTGGACTAGATATGGCCCGTGTGTGTAGGAAGCACAGTTCTTTTGTTCTGAGCATGCTCACTGTTCTCGCCCTATAGGAAACACAGTAGAGTAGATGCGTGCCCTATTCTCAAAAGCAGAGTGTGTTTCTTGTAAGGCCAGCTAGCGTTTGTTTCCCAATCCTAAATGGAGTTGAATCACATGCAGGTTCTGGTCCTACCAGCAAGAGTTGTTTTCTGGTATGAAGATTCACTATTGCGCTCCAATTGCCATACACAGTACAAATAGCACTCGCGTCTGTTCCCAGCAAGTACAGTGTATTGGACTGAAGAGGAGCTACTGTTCTTGTCAGTTTCCTAAGCAGAGTTGAACTAGATATGACCCGTGTGTGTATTAAGCAAAATTCTTTTGTTCTGAGCAAGCTCACTGTTTGGACCCCATATGAAACACAGTAGAGAAAATGTGTGCCCTATTCTCAAAAGCAGAGCGTGTTTCTTGTAAGGCGAGCTAGCATTTGTTTCCCAGTCCTAAGTGGATTGAATCAAATGCAGTTTCTCTTCCTAAGAGCAAGAGTTGTTTTCTGGTAAGAAGAGTCACAATTTTGCTCCCATTGTCGTACGCAGTGCAAATAGCCCTCGCGTCTGTTCCCAGCAAGTACAGTGTATTGAACTGAAGAGGAGCTATGTTCTTGTCAGTTTCCTAAGCAGAGTTGAACTAGATATGGCCCCTGTGTGTAGGAAGCACAGTTCTTTTGTTCTGAGCAAGCTCAGTGTTCGAACCCCATAGGAAACACAGTAGAGTAGAAGAGTGCTCTTTTCTCAAAAGCAGAGTTTGTTTCTTGTAAGGCGAGCTAGCATTTGTTTCCCAGTCCTAAATGGAGTTCAAATACACATGCAGTTTTTGGTCCTATGAGCTAGAGTTGTTTTCTGGTAAGAAGAGTCACTATTGTGCTCCCTTTTACATACACATGCAAATAGCACTCACGTCTGTTCCCAGAAAGTACAGTGTATTGGACTGAAGAGGAGCTACTGTTCTTGTCAGTTTCCTAAGCAGAATTGAACTAGATATGGCCCGTGTGTGTAGGAAGCACAGTTCTTTTGTTCTGAGCAAGCTCACTGTTCTAGCCCTATAGAAAACACAGTAGAGTAGAAGAGTGCTCTTTTCTCAAAAGCAGAGTGTGTTTCTTGTAAGGCGAGCTAGCGTTTGTTTCCCAGTCCTAAATGGAGTTGAATCCCATGCAGTTTTTGGTCCTATGAGCAAGAGTTGTTTTCTGGTAAGAAGAGTCACTATTGCGCTCCCATTGCCATACACAGTACAAATAGCACTCGCTTCTGTTTCTAGCAAGTACAGTGTATTGGACTGAAGAGGAGCTAATGTTCTTGTCAGTTTCCTAAGCAGAGTTGAACTAGATATGGCCCGTGTGTGTAGGAAGCACAGGTCTTTGTTCTCAGCAAACTCACTGTTCGGACCCCATAGAAAACACAGTAGAGTAGAAGTGTGCTCTTTTCTCAAAAGCAGAGTGTGTTCCTTCTAAGGCGAGCTAGCTTTTGTTTCCCAGTCCTAAATGGAGTTGAATCACATGCAGTTTCTGGTCCTACGATCAAGAGTTTTTTCTGGTAATAAGAGTAACTGTTGCGCTCCCATGGTCATACACAGGGCAAATAGCACTGGCGTCTGTTCCCAGCATGTACAGTGTATTGGACTGAAGAGGATCTACTGTTCTTGTCAGGATCCTAAGCAGAGTTGAACTAGATATGGCCCATGTGTATAGGAAGCACAGTTCTTTTGTTCTGAGCAAGCACACTGTTTGGACCCCATAGGAAACACAGTAGAGTAGATGTTTGCCCTATTCTCAAAAGCAGAGTGTGTTTCTTGTAAGACGAGCTAGCGTTTGTTTCCCAATCCTAAATGGAGTTGAGTCCCATGCAGTTTCTGGTCCTATGAGCTAGAGTTGTTTTCTGGTAAGAAGAGTCACTATTGCGCTCCCATTGTCATACACAGGGCAAATAGCACTGGCGTCTGTTCCCAGCAAGTACAGTGTATTGGACTGAAGAGGATCTACTGTTCTTGTCAGTTTCCTAAGCAGAATTGAACTAGATATGGCCCGTGTGTAGGAAGCAAAGTTCTTTTGTTCTGAGCAAGTTCACTGTTCTGGCCATATAGGAAAAACAGTAGAGTAGAAAAGTGCTCTTTTCTCAAAAGCAGAGTGTGTTTCTTGTAAGGCGAGCTAGCGTTTGTTTCCCAGTCCTAAATGGAGTTGAATCACATGCAGTTTTTGGTCCTACGAGCAAGAGTTGTTTTCTGGTAAGAAGAGTCACTATTATGCTCCCATTGTCATACACAGGGCAAATAGCACTGGCGTCTGTTCCCAGCATGTACAGTGTATTGGACGGAAGAGGAGCTACTGTTCTTGTCAGGTTCCTAAGCAGAGTTGAACTAGATATGGCCAGTGTGTGTAGGAAGCACAGTTCTTTTGTTCTCAGCAAGGTCACTGTTCGGACCCCATAGGAAACACAGTAGAGTAGATGTGTGCCCTATTCTCAAAAGCCGAGCGTGTTTCTTGTAAGGCGAGCTAGCGTTTGTTTCCCAGTCCTAAATGGATTGAATCAAATGCAGTTTCTGGTCCTAAGAGCAAGAGTTGTTTCCTGGTAAGAAGATTCACTATTGTGCACTTATTGCCATACACAGTGCAAATAGCACTCGCGTCTGTTCCCACAAAGTACAGTGTATTGGACTGAAGAGGAGCTACTGTTCTTGTTAGTTTTCCTAAGCAGGGTTGAACTAGATATGGCCCGTGTGTGTAGGAAGCACAGTTCTTTTGTTCTCTGCAAGCTCACTGTTCGGACCCCATTGGAAACACACTAGAGTAGAAGAGTGCTCTTTTCTCAAAAGCAGAGTGTGTTTCCTGTAAGGCAAGCTAGGGTTTGTTTCCCAGTCCTAAATGGAGTGGAATCAAATGCAGTTTTTGGTCTTACGAGCAAGAGTTGTTTTCTGGTAAGAAGAGTCACTATTGCGGTCCCATTGCCATACACAGTGCAAATAGCACTAGCGTCTGTTGCCAGCAAGTACAGTGTATTGGACTGAAGAGGAGCTACTGTTCTTGTCAGTTTCCTATGCAGAATTGAACTAGATATGGCCCATGTCTAGGAAGCACAGTTCTTTTGTTCTGAGCAAGCTCACTGTTCTGGCCCTACAGGAAACACAGTAGAGTAGAAGAGTGCTCTTTTCTCAAAAGCAGAGTGTGTTTCTTGTAAGGCGAGCTAGCGTTTGTTTCCCAGTCCTAAGTGGAGTTGAATAACATGCAGTTTCTGGTCCTATGAGCAAGAGTTGTTTTCTGGTAAGAAGAGTCACTATTGTGCTCCCATTGCTGTACACAGTGCAAATAGCACTCGCGTCTGTTCCCAGCAAGTACAGTGTATTGGACTGAAGAGGATCTACTGTTCTCGTCAGTTTCCTAAGCAGAGTTGAACTAGATATGGCCGTGTGTGTAGGAAGCACAGTTCTTTTGTTCTGAGCAAGCTCACTGTTCTGGTCCTATAGGAAACACAGTAGAGTAGAAGAGTGCTCTTTTCCAAAAGCAGAGTGTGTTTCTTGTAAGGCGAGCTTGCGTTTGTTTCCCAGTCCTAAATGGAGTTGAATCACATGCAGTTTCTGGTTTTATGAGCAAGAGTTGTTTTCTGGTAACAAGAGTCACTATTGCGGTCCCATTGCCATTCACAGTGCAAATAGCACTAGCGTCTGTTCCCAGCAAGTACAGTGTATTGGACTGAAGAGGAGCTACTGTTCTTGTCAGTTTCCTATGCAGAATTGAACTAGATATGGCCCGTGTCTAGGAAGCACAGTTCTTTTGTTCTGAGCAAGCTCACTGTTCTGGCCCTACAGGAAACACAGTAGAGTAGAAGAGTGCTCTTTTCTCAAAAGCAGAGTGTGTTTATTGTAAGGTGAGCTAGCGTTTGTTTTCCAGTCCTAAGTGGAGTTGAATAACATGCAGTTTCTGGTCCTATGAGCAAGAGTTGTTTTCTGGTAAGAAGAGTCACTATTGTGCTCCCATTGCTGTACACAGTGCAAATAGCACTCGCGTCTGTTCCCAGCAAGTACAGTGTATTGGACTGAAGAGGATCTACTGTTCTCGTCAGTTTCCTAAGCAGAGTTTAACTAGATATGGCCGTGTGTGTAGGAAGCACAGTTCTTTTGTTCTGAGCAAGCTAACTTTTCTGGTCCTAATGGAAACACAGTAGAGTAGAAGAGTGCTCTTTTCCAAAAGGAGAGTGTGTTTCTTGTAAGGCGAGCTTGCGTTTGTTTCCCAGTCCTAAATGGAGTTGAATCACATGCAGTTTTTGGTTTTATGAGCAAGAGTTGTTTTGTGGTATGAAGAGTCACAATTGCGCTCCCATTGTCATACACAGTGCAAATAGCATTCGCGTCGGTTCCCAGCAAGTACATTGTATTGGACTGAAGAGGATCTACTGTTCTTGTCAGTTTCCTAAGGAGAATTGAACTAGATATGGCCGTGTGTGTAGGAAGCACAGTTCTTTTGTTCTGAGCAAGCTCACTGTTCTGGCGCTAAAGGAAACACAGTAGAGTAGAAGAGTGCTCCTTCCTCAAAAGCAGAGTGTGTTACTTGTAAGGCGAGCTAGCATTTGTTTCCCAGTCCTAAATGGAGTTGAATCACATGCAGATTTTGGTCCTACGAGCAAGAGTTGCTTTCTGGTAAGGAAAGTCACTATTGCGCTCCCATTGCCATACACAGTGCAAATAGCACTGGCATCTGTTGCCAGCAAGTACAGTGTATTGGACTGAAGAGGCACTACTTCTCTTGTCAGTTTCCTCAGCAGAGTTCAACTAGATATGGCCCCGGTGTAGGAAGCACAGTTCTTTTGTTCTGAGCAAGTTCTCTGTTTGGACCCCATAGGAAACACAGTAGAGTAGAAGAGTGCTCTTTTGTCAAAAGCAGAGTGTGTTTCTTGTAAGGCAAGCTAGCGTTTGTTTCCCAGTCCTAAATGGAGTTGAAATACACATGCAGTTTCTGGTCCTACGAGCGAGACTTGTTTTCTGGTAAGAAGAGTCCATTTTGCGCTCCCTTTGCCATACACAGTACAAATAGCACTTTCGTCTGTTCCCAGCAAGTACAGTGTATTGGACTGAAGAGAGGCTACTATTCTTGTATTTTGGTAAGCAGAATTGAACTACATAAGGCCTGTGTGTGTAGGAAGCACAGTTCTTTTGTTCTGAGCAAGCTCACTCTTCTGGCCTTATAGGAAACACAGTAGAGTAGAGGAGTGCTCTTTTCTCAAAAGCAGAGTGTGTTTCTTGTAAGTCTAGCTAGCGTTTGTTTCCCAGTCCTAAATGGATGTGAATCAAATGCAGTTTTTGGTCCTAAGATCAAGAGTTGTTTTCTGGTAAGAAGAGTCACTATTGCGCTCCCATTGCCATACATAGTAAAAATAGCACTCGCGTCTGTTCCCAGCAAGTACAGTGTATTGGACTGAAGAGGAGCTACTGTTCTTGTCAGTTTCCTAAGTAGAGTTGAACTAGATATGGCTCGTGTGTGTAGGAAGCACAGTTCTTTTGTTCTGAGCAAGCTCACTGTTCTGGCACTATAGGAAACACAGTAGAGTAGAAGAGTGCTCTTTTCACAAAAGCAGAGTGTGTTTCTTGTAAGGCGAGCTAGCATTTGTTTCCAAGTCCTAAATGGAGTTGAATCACATGCAGTTTCTGGTCCTACATGCAAGAGTTGTTTTCTGGTAAGGAAAGTCACTATTGCGCTCCCATTGCCATACACAGTGCAAATAGCACTCGCATCTGTTCCCAGCAAGTACAGTGTATTGGACTGAAGAGGAGCTACTGTTCATGTCATTTTCCTAAGCAGAGTTGAATTAGATATGGCGTGAGTGTGTAGGAAGCACAGTTCTTTTGTTCTCAGCAAGCTCACTGTTCGGACGCCATAGAAAACACAGTAGAGTAGAAGAGTGCTCTTTACTCAAAAAGAAGACTGTGTTTCTTGTAAGGCGAGCTAGTGTTTGTTTCCCAGTCCTAAATGGAGTTGAATCACATGCAGTTTTTGGTCCTACGAGCAAGAGTTGTTTTTTGGTAAGGAAAGTCACTATTGCGCTCCATTTCCATACACAGTGCAAATAGCACTCACGTCTGTTCGAAGCAAATACAGTGTATTGGACTGAAGAGGAGCTACAGTTCTCGTCAGTTTCCAAAGCAGAGTTGAACTAGATATGGCCCGTGTGTGTAGGAAGCACAGTTCTTTTGTTCTGAGAAAGCTCACTGTTCTGGCCCTATAGGAAACACAGTAGAGTAGAAGAGTGCTCTTTTCTAAAAAACAGAGTGTGTTTCATGTCAGGCGAGCTACCGTTTGTTTCCCAGTCCTAAATGGAGCTGAATTACATGCAGTTTCTGGTCCTAGGAGCAAGAGTTGTTTTCTGGTAAGAAGAGTCACTATTATGCTCCCATTGTCATACACAGGGCAAATAGCACTGGCGTCTGTTCCCAGCATGTACAGTGTATTGGACTGAAGAGGAGCTACTGTTCTTGTCAGGTTCCTAAGCAGAGTTGAACTAGATATGGCCCGTGTGTGTAGGAAGCACAGTTCTTTTGTTCGCAGCAAGCTCACTGTTCGGACCCCATTGGAAACACAGTAGAGTAGAAGAGTGCTCTTTTCTCAAAAGCAGAGTGTGTTTCTTGTAAGGCAAGCTAGGGTTTGTTTCCCAGTCCTAAATGGAGTGGAATCAAATGCAGTTTTTGGTCTTACGAGCAAAAGTTGTTTTCTGGTAAGAAGAGTCACTATTGCGCTCCCATTGCCATACACAGTGCAAATAGCACTAGCGTCTGTTCCCAGCAAGTACAGTGTATTGGACTTAAGAAGAGCTACTGTTCTTGTCAGTTTCCTATGCAGAATTGAACTAGATATGGCCAGTGTCTAGGAAGCACAGTTCTCTTGTTCTGATCAAGCTCACTGTTCTGGCCCTATAGGAAACACAGTAGAGTAGAAGAATGCTCTTTTCTCAAAAGCAGAGTGTGTTTCTTGTAAGGCGAGCTAGCGTTTGTTTCCCACCCCTAAATGGAGTTGAATCACATGCAGTTTCTGGTCCTATGAGCAAGAGTTGTTTTCTGGTAAGGAAAGCCACTATTGCGCTCCCATTGCCATACATTGTGCATTTAGCACTCGCGTTTGTTCCCAGTAAGTACAGTGTATTGGACTGAAGAGGAGCTACTGTTCTTGTCATTTTCCTAAGAGGAGTTGAACTAGATATGGCCGTGTGTAGGAAGCACAGTTCTTTTGTTCTGAGAAAGCACACTGTGCAGACACCATAGGAAACACAGTAGAGTAGATGAGGGCTCTTTTCTCAAAATTAGATTGTGTTTCTTGAAAGGCAAGCTAGTATTTGCTTCCCAGTTATAAATGGAGTTGAATCCCATGCAGTTTCTGGTCCTACGAGCAAGAGTTTTTTTCTGGTAAGAAGAGTCACTATTGCGCTCCCATTGCCATACACAGTGCAAATAGCACTGGCGTCTGTTCCCAGCAAGTACAGTGTATTGGACTGAAGAGCAGCTACTGTTCTTGTCAGTTTTCTAAGCAGAGTTGAACTAGATATGGCCCGTGTGTGTAGGTAGCACAGTTCTTTTGTTCTGAGCAAGCTCACTTTTCGGACACCATAGGAAACACAGTAGAATAGATGAGTGCTCTTTTCTCAAAAGCAGAGTATGTTTCTTGTAAGGCGAGCTAGCGTTTGTTTCCCAGTCCTAAATGGAGTTGAATCACATGCAGTTCCTGGTCCTACGAGCAAGAGTTGTTTTCTGGTAAGAAGAGTCACTATTGCGCTCCGATTGTCATACACAGGGCAAATAGCACTGGTGTCTGTTCCCAGCATGTGCAGTGTATTTGACTGAAGAGGGTATACTGTTCTTGTCAGTTTCCTAAGCTGAACTGAACTAGATATGTCTGTGTGTGTAGGAAGCACACTTCTTTTGTTCTGTGCAAGCTCACTGTGCTGGCCCTATAGGAAACACAGTAGAGTAGAAGATTTCTCTTTTATCAAAAGCAGAGTGTGTTTCTTGTAAGGTGAGCTAGCATTTATTTCCCAGTTCTAAATGGTGTTGAATCACATGAAGTTTTTGGTCCTATGAGCAAGAGCTGTTTTCTAGTAAGGAATGTCACTATTGTGCTCTCATTGCCATACACAGTGCAAATTGCACTCGCGTATGTTCTCAGCATATACAGTGCATTGGACTGAAGAAGAGCTACTTTTCTTCTCAGTTTCCTAAGCAGAGTTGAACTGGATATGGCCCGTGTATGTAGGTAGTACAGTTCTTTTGTTCTGAGCAAGCTCACTTTTCTGGCCCTATAGGAAACACAGTAGAGTAGAAGAGTGCTCTTTTCTCTAAAGCAGAGTGTGTTTCTTGTAAGGCGAGCTAGCGTTTTTTTCCCAGTCCTATATGGAGTTGAATCACATGCAGTTTCTGGTACTAAGAGCAAGAGTTGTTTTCTGGTAAGAAGAGTCACTATTGCGCTCCAATTGTCATACACAGGGCAAATAGCACTGGCGTCTGTTCCTAGCGAGTACAGAGTATGGACTGAAGAGGAGCTACTGTTCTTGTCAGTTTCTAAGCAGAGTTGTACCAGATATGGCCCGTGTGTGTAGGAAGCACAGTTCTTTTGTTCTGAGCAAGCTCACTGTTTGGACCCCATAGGAAACACCGTAGAGTAGAAGAGTGCCCTTTTATCAAAAGCAGAGTGTGTTTCTTGAAAGGCGAGCTAGAGTTTGTTTCCCAGTCAGAAATGGAGTTGAATGCCATGCAGTTTCTGGTCCTACAAGCAAGAGCTTTTTCTGGTAAGAAGAGTTACTATTGTGCTCCCATTGCCATACATACTGCAAATAGCACTGGTGTCTGTTCCCAGCAAGTACAGTATATTCGACTGAAGAGGATCTACTGTTCTTTTCAGTTTCCTAAGCAGAGTTGAACTAGATATGGCCCCTGTGTGTAGGAAGCACAATTCTTTTGTTCTGAGCAAGCTCACTGTTCGGACCCCATAGGAAACACAGTAGAGTAGAAGAGTGCTCTTTTCTCAATAGTAGAGTGTGTTTCTTGTAAGGCGAGCTAGCGTTTGTTTCCCAGTCCTAAATGGAGTTGAATCACATGCAGTTTCTGGTCTTACGAGCAAGAGTTGTCTTCTGGTAAGAAGAGTCACTATTGCGCTCCCATTTTCACACACAGGGCAAATAGCACTGGCGTCTGTTTCCAGCATGTACAGTGTATTGGACTGAAGAGGTTCTACTGTTCTTGTCAGTTTCCTAAGCAGAGTTGAACTAGATGTGGCCCGTGTGTGTAGGAAGCACAAATCTTTTGTTCTGAGCAAGCTCACTGTTTGGACCCCATAGGAAACACAGTAGAGTAGATGTGTGCCCTATTCTCAAAAGCAGAGCATGTTTCTTGTAAGGCGAGCTAGCGTTTGTTTCCCAGTCCTAAGTGGATTGATTCAAATGCAGTTTCTGGTCCTAAGAGCAAGAGTTGTTTTCTGGCAAGAAGAGTCACTATTTTGCTTCTTTGCCATACACAGTGCAAATAGCACTCGCGTCTGTTCCCAGTAAGTACAGTGTATTGGACTGAAGAGGAGCTACTGTTCTTGTCAGTTTCCTAAGCAGAGATGAACTAGATATGGACCATGTGTGTAGGAAGCACATTTCTTTTGTTCTGAGCAAGCACACTGTTTGGACCCCATAGGAAACACAGTAGAGTAGATGTTTGCCCTATTCTCAAAAGCAGAGTGTGTTTCTTGTAAGACGAGCTAGCGTTTGTTTCCCAATCCTAAATGGAGTTGAGTCCCATGCAGTTTCTGGTCCTATGAGCTAGAGTTGTTTTCTGGTAAGAAGAGTCACTATTGCGCTCCCATTGTCATACACAGGGCAAATAGCACTGGCGTCTGTTCCCAGCAAGTACAGTGTATTGGACTGAAGAGGATCTACTGTTCTTGTCAGTTTCCTAAGCAGAATTGAACTAGATATGGCCCGTGTGTAGGAAGCAAAGTTCTTTTGTTCTGAGCAAGTTCACTGTTCTGGCCATATAGGAAAAACAGTAGAGTAGAAAAGTGATCTTTTCTCAAAAGCAGAGTGTGTTTCTTCTAAGGCGAGCTAGCGTTTGTTTCCCAGTCCTAAATGGAGTTGAATCAAATGCAGTTTTTGGACCTACGAGCAAGAGTTGTTTTCTGGTAAGAAGAGTCACTATTTTGCTCCCATTGCCATACACAGTGCAAATAGCACTCGCGTCTGTACCCAGTAATTACAGTGTATTGGACTGAAGAGGAGCTACTGTTCTTGTCAGTTTCCTAAGCAGAGTTGGACTAGATATGGCCCGTGTGTGTAGGAAGCACAGTTCTTTTGTTCTGAGCATGCTCACTGTTCTCGCCTTATAGGAAACACAGTAGAGTAGATGCGTGCCCTATTCTCAAAAGCAGAGTGTGTTTCTTGTAAGGCCAGCTAGCGTTTGTTTCCCAATCCTAAATGGAGTTGAATCACATGCAGGTTCTGGTCCTACCAGCAAGAGTTGTTTTCTGGTATGAAGATTCACTATTGCGCTCCAATTGCCATACACAGTACAAATAGCACTCGCGTCTGTTCCCAGCAAGTACAGTGTATTGGACTGAAGAGGAGCTACTGTTCTTGTCAGTTTCCTAAGCAGAGTTGAACTAGATATGACCCGTGTGTGTATTAAGCAAAATTCTTTTGTTCTGAGCAAGCTCACTGTTTGGACCCCATATGAAACACAGTAGAGAAAATGTGTGCCCTATTCTCAAAAGCAGAGCGTGTTTCTTGTAAGGCGAGCTAGCATTTGTTTCCCAGTCCTAAGTGGATTGAATCAAATGCAGTTTCTCTTCCTAAGAGCAAGAGTTGTTTTCTGGTAAGAAGAGTCACAATTTTGCTCCCATTGCCGTACGCAGTGCAAATAGCCCTCGCGTCTGTTCCCAGCAAGTACAGTGTATTGAACTGAAGAGGAGCTATGTTCTTGTCAGTTTCCTAAGCAGAGTTGAACTAGATATGGCCCCTGTGTGTAGGAAGCACAGTTCTTTTGTTCTGAGCAAGCTCAGTGTTCGAACCCCATAGGAAACACAGTAGAGTAGAAGAGTGCTCTTTTCTCAAAAGCAGAGTTTGTTTCTTGTAAGGCGAGTTAGCATTTGTTTCCCAGTCCTAAATGGAGTTCAAATACACATGCAGTTTTTGGTCCTATGAGCTAGAGTTGTTTTCTGGTAAGAAGAGTCACTATTGTGCTCCCTTTTACATACACATGCAAATAGCACTCACGTCTGTTCCCAGAAAGTACAGTGTATTGGACTGAAGAGGAGCTACTGTTCTTGTCAGTTTCCTAAGCAGAATTGAACTAGATATGGCCCGTGTGTGTAGGAAGCACAGTTCTTTTGTTCTGAGCAAGCTCACTGTTCTGGCCCTATAGAAAACACAGTAGAGTAGAAGAGTGCTCTTTTCTCAAAAGCAGAGTGTGTTTCTTGTAAGGCGAGCTAGCGTTTGTTTCCCAGTCCTAAATGGAGTTGAATCCCATGCAGTTTTTGGTCCTATGAGCAAGAGTTGTTTTCTGGTAAGAAGAGTCACTATTGCGCTCCCATTGCCATACACAGTACAAATAGCACTCGCTTCTGTTTCTAGCAAGTACAGTGTATTGGACTGAAGAGGAGCTAATGTTCTTGTCAGTTTCCTAAGCAGAGTTGAACTAGATATGGCCCGTGTGTGTAGGAAGCACAGTTCTTTTGTTCTGAGCAAGCTCACTGTTCGAACCCCATAGGAAACACAGTAGAGTAGACGGGTGCTCTTTTCTCAAAAGCAGAGTGTGTTTCTTGTAAGGCGAGCTAGCATTTGTTTCCCAGTCCTAAATGGAGTTCAAATACACATGCAGTTTCTGGTCCTACGAGCAAGAATTGTTTTCTGGTTAGAAGAGTCACTATTGCGCTCCCTTTGCCATACACAGGGAAACAGCCGTTGCGTCTGTTCCCAGCAAGTACAGTGTATTGGACTGAAAAAAGCTACTGTTCTTGTCAGTTTCCTAAGCAGAGTTGAACTAGATATGGCCCGTGTGTGTACGAAGCACAGGTCTTTGTTCTCAGCAAACTCACTGTTCGGACCCCATAGAAAACACAGTAGAGTAGAAGTGTGCTCTTTTCTCAAAAGCAGAGTCTGTTTCTCGTAAGGCGAGCTAGCTTTTGTTTCCCAGTCCTAAATGGAGTTGAATCACATGCAGTTTCTGGTCCTACGATCAAGAGTTTTTTCTGGTAATAAGAGTAACTGTTGCGCTCCTATTGTCATACACAGGGCAAATAGCACTGGCGTCTGTTCCCAGCATGTACAGTGTATTGGACTGAAGAGGATCTACTGTTCTTGTCAGGATCCTAAGCAGAGTTGAACTAGATATGGCCCATGTGTATAGGAAGCACAGTTCTTTTGTTCTGAGCAAGCACACTGTTTGGACCCCATAGGAAACACAGTAGAGTAGATGTTTGCCCTATTCTCAAAAGCAGAGTGTGTTTCTTGTAAGACGAGCTAGCGTTTGTTTCCGAATCCTAAATGGAGTTGAGTCCCATGCAGTTTCTGGTCCTATGAGCTAGAGTTGTTTTCTGGTAAGAAGAGTCACTATTGCGCTCCCATTGTCATACACAGGGCAAATAGCACTGGCGTCTGTTCCCAGCAAGTACAGTGTATTGGACTGAAGAGGATCTACTGTTCTTGTCAGTTTCCTAAGCAGAATTGAACTAGATATGGCCCATGTGTAGGAAGCAAAGTTCTTTTGTTCTGAGCAAGTTCACTGTTCTGGCCATATAGGAAAAACAGTAGAGTAGAAAAGTGATCTTTTCTCAAAAGCAGAGTGTGTTTCTTCTAAGGCAAGCTAGCGTTTGTTTCCCAGTCCTAAATGGAGTTGAATCAAATGCAGTTTTTGGTCCTACGAGCAAGAGTTGTTTTCTGGTAAGAAGAGTCACTATTATGCTCCCATTGTCATACACAGGGCAAATAGCACTGGCGTCTGTTCCCAGCATGTACAGTGTATTGGACGGAAGAGGAGCTACTGTTCTTGTCAGGTTCCTAAGCAGAGTTGAACTAGATATGGCCAGTGTGTGTAGGAAGCACAGTTCTTTTGTTCTCAGCAAGGTCACTGTTCGGACCCCATAGGAAACACAGTAGAGTAGATGTGTGCCCTATTCTCAAAAGCCGAGCGTGTTTCTTGTAAGGCGAGCTAGCGTTTGTTTCCCAGTCCTAAATGGATTGAATCAAATGCAGTTTCTGGTCCTAAGAGCAAGAGTTGTTTCCTGGTAAGAAGATTCACTATTGTGCACTTATTGCCGTACACAGTGCAAATAGCACTCGCGTCTGTTCCCACAAAGTACAGTGTATTGGACTGAAGAGGAGCTACTGTTCTTGTTAGGTTTCCTAAGCAGGGTTGAACTAGATATGGCCCGTGTGTGTAGGAAGCACAGTTCTTTTGTTCTCTGCAAGCTCACTGTTCGGACCCCATTGGAAACACAGTAGAGTAGAAGAGTGCTCTTTTCTCAAAAGCAGAGTGTGTTTCTTGTAAGGCAAGCTAGGGTTTGTTTCCCAGTCCTAAATGGAGTGGAATCAAATGCAGTTTTTGGTCTTACGAGCAACAGTTGTTTTCTGGTAAGAAGAATCACTATTGCGGTCCCATTGCCATACACAGTGCAAATAGCACTAGCGTCTGTTCCCAGCAAGTACAGTGTATTGGACTGAAGAGGAGCTAATGTTCTTGTCAGTTTCCTATGCAGAATTGAACTAGATATGGCCCGTGTCTAGGAAGCACAGTTCTTTTGTTCTGAGCAAGCTCACTGTTCTGGCCCTACAGGAAACACAGTAGTGTAGAAGAGTGCTCTTTTCTCAAAAGCAGAGTGTGTTTCTTGTAAGGCGAGCTAGCGTTTGTTTCCCAGTCCTAAGTGGAGTTGAATAACATGCAGTTTCTGGTCCTATGAGCAAGAGTTGTTTTCTGGTAAGAAGAGTCACTATTGTGCTCCCATTGCTGTACACAGTGCAAATAGCACTCGCGTCTGTTCCCAGCAAGTACAGTGTATTGGACTGAAGAGTATCTACTGTTCTCGTCAGTTTCCTAAGCAGAGTTGAACTAGATATGGCCGTGTGTGTAGGAAGCACAGTTCTTTTGTTCTGAGCAAGCTCACTGTTCTGGTCCTATAGGAAACACAGTAGAGTAGAAGAGTGCTCTTTTCCAAAAGCAGAGTGTGTTTCTTGTAAGGCGAGCTTGCGTTTGTTTCCCAGTCCTAAATGGAGTTGAATCACATGCAGTTTCTGGTTTTATGAGCAAGAGTTGTTTTCTGGTAAGAAGAGTCACTATTGCGCTCCCATTGCCATTCACAGTGCAAATAGCACTAGCGTCTGTTCCCAGCAAGTACAGTGTATTGGACTGAAGAGGAGCTACTGTTCTTGTCAGTTTCCTATGCAGAATTGAACTAGATATGGCCCGTGTCTAGGAAGCACAGTTCTTTTGTTCTGAGCAAGCTCACTGTTCTGGCCCTACAGGAAACACAGTAGAGTAGAAGAGTGCTCTTTTCTCAAAAGCAGAGTGTGTTTATTGTAAGGTGAGCTAGCGTTTGTTTTCCAGTCCTAAGTGGAGTTGAATAACATGCAGTTTCTGGTCCTATGAGCAAGAGTTGTTTTCTGGTAAGAAGAGTCACTATTGTGCTCCCATTGCTGTACACAGTGCAAATAGCACTCGCGTCTGTTCCCAGCAAGTACAGTGTATTGGACTGAAGAGGATCTACTGTTCTTGTCAGTTTCCTAAGCAGAGTTGAACTAGATATGGCCGTGTGTGTAGGAAGCACAGTTCTTTTGTTCTGAGCAAGCTCACTTTTCTGGTCCTAATGGAAACACAGTAGAGTAGAAGAGTGCTCTTTTCCAAAAGCAGAGTGTGTTTCTTGTAAGGCGAGCTTGCGTTTGTTTCCCAGTCCTAAATGGAGTTGAATCACATGCAGTTTCTAGTTTTATGAGCAAGAGTTGTTTTGTGGTATGAAGAGTCACAATTGCGCTCCCATTGTCATACACAGTGCAAATAGCATTCGCGTTGGTTCCCAGCAAGTACATTGTATTGGACTGAAGAGGATCTACTGTTCTTGTCAGTTTCCTAAGGAGAATTGAACTAGATATGGCCGTGTGTGTAGGAAGCACAGTTCTTTTGTTCTGAGCAAGCTCACTGTTCTGGTGCTAAAGGAAACACAGTAGAGTAGAAGAGTGCTCCTTCCTCAAAAGCAGAGTGTGTTACTTGTAAGGCGAGCTAGCATTTGTTTCCCAGTCCGAAATGGAGTTGAATCACATGCAGATTTTGGTCCTACGAGCAAGAGTTGCTTTCTGGTAAGGAAAGTCACTATTGCGCTCCCATTGCCATACACAGTGCAAATAGCACTGGCATCTGTTGCCAGCAAGTACAGTGTATTGGACTGAAGAGGCACTACTTCTCTTGTCAGTTTCCTCAGCAGAGTTCAACTAGATATGGCCCCGGTGTAGGAAGCACAGTTCTTTTGTTCTGAGCAAGTTCTCTGTTTGGACCCCATAGGAAACACAGTAGAGTAGAAGAGTGCTCTTTTGTCAAAAGCAGAGTGTGTTTCTTGTAAGGCAAGCTAGCGTTTGTTTCCCAGTCCTAAATGGAGTTGAAATACACATGCAGTTTCTGGTCCTACGAGCGAGACTTGTTTTCTGGTAAGAAGAGTCCATTTTGCGCTCCCTTTGCCATACACAGTACAAATAGCACTCTCGTCTGTTCCCAGCAAGTACAGTGTATTGGACTGAAGAGAGGCTACTGTTCTTGTAAGTTTCGTAAGCAGAATTGAACTACATAAGGCCTGTGTGTGTAGGAAGCACAGTTCTTTTGTTCTGAGCAAGCTCACTCTTCTGGCCTTATAGGAAACACAGTAGAGTAGAGGAGTGCTCTTTTCTCAAAAGCAGAGTGTGTTTCTTGTAAGTCTAGCTAGCGTTTGTTTCCCAGTCCTAAATGGAGGTGAATCAAATGCAGTTTTTGGTCCTAAGATCAAGAGTTGTTTTCTGGTAAGAAGAGTCACTATTGCGCTCCCATTGCCATACATAGTAAAAATAGCACTCGCGTCTGTTCCCAGCAAGTACAGTGTATTGGACTGAAGAGGAGCTACTGTTCTTGTCAGTTTCCTAAGCAGAGTTGAACTAGATATGGCTCGTGTGTGTAGGAAGCACAGTTCTTTTGTTCTGAGCAAGCTCACTGTTCTGGCGCTATAGGAAACACAGTAGAGTAGAAGAGTGCTCTTTTCACAAAAGCAGAGTGTGTTTCTTGTAAGGCGAGCTCTCATTTGTTTCCAAGTCCTAAATGGAGTTGAATCACATGCAGTTTCTGGTCCTACATGCAAGAGTTGTTTTCTGGTAAGGAAAGTCACTATTGCGCTCCCATTGCCATACACAGTGCAAATAGCACTCGCATCTGTTCCCAGCAAGTACAGTGTATTGGACTGAAGAGGAGCTACTGTTCATGTCATTTTCCTAAGCAGAGTTGAATTAGATATGGCGTGAGTGTGTAGGAAGCACAGTTCTTTTGTTCTGAGCAAGCTCACTGTTCGGACGCCATAGAAAACACAGTAGAGTAGAAGAGTGCTCTTTACTCAAAAAGAAGACTGTGTTTCTTGTAAGGCGAGCTAGTGTTTGTTTCCCAGTCCTAAATGGAGTTGAATCACATGCAGTTTTTGGTCCTACGAGCAAGAGTTGTTTTTTGGTAAGGAAAGTCACTATTGCGCTCCATTTCCATACACAGTGCAAATAGCACTCACGTCTGTTCGAAGCAAATACAGTGTATTGGACTGAAGAGGAGCTACTGTTCTCGTCAGTTTCCAAAGCAGAGTTGAACTAGATATGGCCCGTGTGTGTAGGAAGCACAGTTCTTTTGTTCTGAGAAAGCTCACTGTTCTGGCCCTATAGGAAACACAGTAGAGTAGAAGAGTGCTCTTTTCTAAAAAACAGAGTGTGTTTCATGTCAGGCGAGCTACCGTTTGTTTCCCAGTCCTAAATGGAGCTGAATTACATGCAGTTTTTGGTCCTAGGAGCAAGAGTTGTTTTCTGGTAAGAAGAGTCACTATTATGCTCCCATTGTCATACACAGGGCAAATAGCACTGGCGTCTGTTCCCAGCATGTACAGTGTATTGGACTGAAGAGGAGCTACTGTTCTTGTCAGGTTCCTAAGCAGAGTTGAACTAGATATGGCCCGTGTGTGTAGGAAGCACAGTTCTTTTGTTCGCAGCAAGCTCACTGTTCGGACCCCATTGGAAACACAGTAGAGTAGAAGAGTGCTCTTTTCTCAAAAGCAGAGTGTGTTTCTTGTAAGGCAAGCTAGCGTTTGTTTCCCAGTCCTAAATGGAGTTGAATCACATGCAGTTCCTGGTCCTACGAGCAAGAGTTGTTTTCTGGTAAGAAGAGTCACTATTGCGCTCCGATTGTCATACACAGGGCAAATAGCACTGGTGTCTGTTCCCAGCATGTGCAGTGTATTTGACTGAAGAGGGTATACTGTTCTTGTCAGTTTCCTAAGCTGAATTGAACTAGATATGTCTGTGTGTGTAGGAAGCACACTTCTTTTGTTCTGTGCAAGCTCACTGTGCTGGCCCTATAGGAAACACAGTAGAGTAGAAGATTTCTCTTTTATCAAAAGCAGAGTGTGTTTCTTGTAAGGTGAGCTAGCATTTATTTCCCAGTTCTAAATGGTGTTGAGTCACATGAAGTTTTTGGTCCTATGAGCAAGAGCTGTTTTCTAGTAAGGAATGTCACTATTGTGCTCTCATTGCCATACACAGTGCAAATTGCACTCGCGTATGTTCTCAGCATATACAGTGCATTGGACTGAAGAAGAGCTACTTTTCTTCTCAGTTTCCTAAGCAGAGTTGAACTGGATATGGCCCGTGTACGTAGGTAGTACAGTTCTTTTGTTCTGAGCAAGCTCACTTTTCTGGCCCTATAGGAAACACAGTAGAGTAGAAGAGTGCTCTTTTCTCTAAAGCAGAGTGTGTTTCTTGTAAGGCGAGCTAGCGTTTTTTTCCCAGTCCTATATGGAGTTGAATCACATGCAGTTTCTGGTACTAAGAGCAAGAGTTGTTTTCTGGTAAGAAGAGTCACTATTGCGCTCCAATTGTCATACACAGGGCAAATAGCACTGGCGTCTGTTCCTAGCGAGTACAGAGTATGGACTGAAGAGGAGCTACTGTTCTTGTCAGTTTCTAAGCAGAGTTGTACCAGATATGGCCCGTGTGTGTAGGAAGCACAGTTCTTTTGTTCTGAGCAAGCTCACTGTTTGGACCCCATAGGAAACACCGTAGAGTAGAAGAGTGCCCTTTTATCAAAAGCAGAGTGTGTTTCTTGAAAGGCGAGCTAGAGTTTGTTTCCCAGTCAGAAATGGAGTTGAATGCCATGCAGTTTCTGGTCCTACAAGCAAGAGCTTTTTCTGGTAAGAAGAGTTACTATTGTGCTCCCATTGCCATACATACTGCAAATAGCACTGGTGTCTGTTCCCAGCAAGTACAGTATATTCGACTGAAGAGGATCTACTGTTCTTTTCAGTTTCCTAAGCAGAGTTGATCTAGATATGGCCCCTGTGTGTAGGAAGCACAATTCTTTTGTTCTGAGCAAGCTCACTGTTCGGACCCCATACGAAACACAGTAGAGTAGAAGAGTGCTCTTTTCTCAATAGTAGAGTGTGTTTCTTGTAAGGCGAGCTAGCGTTTGTTTCCCAGTCCTAAATGGAGTTGAATCACATGCAGTTTCTGGTCTTACGAGCAAGAGTTGTCTTCTGGTAAGAAGAGTCACTATTGCGCTCCCATTTTCACACACAGGGCAAATAGCACTGGCGTCTGTTTCCAGCATGTACAGTGTATTGGACTGAAGAGGTTCTACTGTTCTTGTCAGTTTCCTAAGCAGAGTTGAACTAGATGTGGCCCGTGTGTGTAGGAAGCACAAATCTTTTGTTCTGAGCAAGCTCACTGTTTGGACCCCATAGGAAACACAGTAGAGTAGATGTGTGCCCTATTCTCAAAAGCAGAGCATGTTTCTTGTAAGGCGAGCTAGCGTTTGTTTCCCAGTCCTAAGTGGATTGATTCAAATGCAGTTTCTGGTCCTAAGAGCAAGAGTTGTTTTCTGGCAAGAAGAGTCACTATTTTGCCCCCTTGCCATACACAGTGCAAATAGCACTCGCGTCTGTTCCCAGTAAGTACAGTGTATTGGACTGAAGAGGAGCTACTGTTCTTGTCAGTTTCCTAAGCAGAGATGAACTAGATATGGACCATGTGTGTAGGAAGCACATTTCTTTTGTTCTGAGCAAGCACACTGTTTGGACCCCATAGGAAACACAGTAGAGTAGATGTTTGCCCTATTCTCAAAAGCAGAGTGTGTTTCTTGTAAGACGAGCTAGCGTTTGTTTCCCAATCCTAAATGGAGTTGAGTCCCATGCAGTTTCTGGTCCTATGAGCTAGAGTTGTTTTCTGGTAAGAAGAGTCACTATTGCGCTCCCATTGTCATACACAGGGCAAATAGCACTGGCGTCTGTTCCCAGCAAGTACAGTGTATTGGACTGAAGAGCATCTACTGTTCTTGTCAGTTTCCTAAGCAGAATTGAACTAGATATGGCCCGTGTGTAGGAAGCAAAGTTCTTTTGTTCTGAGCAAGTTCACTGTTCTGGCCATATAGGAAAAACAGTAGAGTAGAAAAGTGATCTTTTCTCAAAAGCAGAGTGTGTTTCTTCTAAGGCGAGCTAGCGTTTGTTTCCCAGTCCTAAATGGAGTTGAATCAAATGCAGTTTTTGGACCTACGAGCAAGAGTTGTTTTCTGGTAAGAAGAGTCACTATTGCGCTCCCATTGCCATACACAGTGCAAATAGCACTCGCGTCTGTACCCAGTAATTACAGTGTATTGGACTGAAGAGGAGCTACTGTTCTTGTCAGTTTCCTAAGCAGAGTTGGACTAGATATGGCCCGTGTGTGTAGGAAGCACAGTTCTTTTGTTCTGAGCATGCTCACTGTTCTCGCCCTATAGGAAACACAGTAGAGTAGATGCGTGCCCTATTCTCAAAAGCAGAGTGTGTTTCTTGTAAGGCCAGCTAGCGTTTGTTTCCCAATCCTAAATGGAGTTGAATCACATGCAGGTTCTGGTCCTACCAGCAAGAGTTGTTTTCTGGTATGAAGATTCACTATTGCGCTCCAATTGCCATACACAGTACAAATAGCACTCGCGTCTGTTCCCAGCAAGTACAGTGTATTGGACTGAAGAGGAGCTACTGTTCTCGTCAGTTTCCTAAGCAGAGTTGAACTAGATATGACCCGTGTGTGTATTAAGCAAAATTCTTTTGTTCTGAGCAAGCTCACTGTTTGGACCCCATATGAAACACAGTAGAGAAAATGTGTGCCCTATTCTCAAAAGCAGAGCGTGTTTCTTGTAAGGCGAGCTAGCATTTGTTTCCCAGTCCTAAGTGGATTGAATCAAATGCAGTTTCTCTTCCTAAGAGCAAGAGTTGTTTTCTGGTAAGAAGAGTCACAATTTTGCTCCCATTGCCGTACGCAGTGCAAATAGCCCTCGCGTCTGTTCCCAGCAAGTACAGTGTATTGAACTGAAGAGGAGCTATGTTCTTGTCAGTTTCCTAAGCAGAGTTGAACTAGATATGGCCCCTGTGTGTAGGAAGCACAGTTCTTTTGTTCTGAGCAAGCTCAGTGTTCGAACCCCATAGGAAACACAGTAGAGTAGAAGAGTGCTCTTTTCTCAAAAGCAGAGTTTGTTTCTTGTAAGGCGAGCTAGCATTTGTTTCCCAGTCCTAAATGGAGTTCAAATACACATGCAGTTTTTGGTCCTATGAGCTAGAGTTGTTTTCTGGTAAGAAGAGTCACTATTGTGCTCCCTTTTACATACACATGCAAATAGCACTCACGTCTGTTCCCAGAAAGTACAGTGTATTGGACTGAAGAGGAGCTACTGTTCTTGTCAGTTTCCTAAGCAGAATTGAACTAGATATGGCCCGTGTGTGTAGGAAGCACAGTTCTTTTGTTCTGAGCAAGCTCACTGTTCTGGCCCTATAGAAAACACAGTAGAGTAGAAGAGTGCTCTTTTCTCAAAAGCAGAGTGTGTTTCTTGTAAGGCGAGCTAGCGTTTGTTTCCCAGTCCTAAATGGAGTTGAATCCCATGCAGTTTTTGGTCCTATGAGCAAGAGTTGTTTTCTGGTAAGAAGAGTCACTATTGCGCTCCCATTGCCATACACAGTACAAATAGCACTCGCTTCTGTTTCTAGCAAGTACAGTGTATTGGACTCAAGAGGAGCTAATGTTCTTGTCAGTTTCCTAAGCAGAGTTGAACTAGATATGGCCCGTGTGTGTAGGAAGCACAGTTCTTTTGTTCTGAGCAAGCTCACTGTTCGATCCCCATAGGAAACACAGTAGAGTAGACGGGTGCTCTTTTCTCAAAAGCAGAGTGTGTTTCTTGTAAGGCGAGCTAGCATTTGTTTCCCAGTCCTAAATGGAGTTCAAATACACATGCAGTTTCTGGTCCTACGAGCAAGAATTGTTTTCTGGTTAGAAGAGTCACTATTGCGCTCCCTTTGCCATACACAGGGAAACAGCCGTTGCGTCTGTTCCCAGCAAGTACAGTGTATTGGACTGAAAAAAGCTACTGTTCTTGTCAGTTTCCTAAGCAGAGTTGAACTAGATATGGCCCGTGTGTGTACGAAGCACAGGTCTTTGTTCTCAGCAAACTCACTGTTCGGACCCCATAGAAAACACAGTAGAGTAGAAGTGTGCTCTTTTCTCAAAAGCAGAGTCTGTTTCTCGTAAGGCGAGCTAGCTTTTGTTTCCCAGTCCTAAATGGAGTTGAATCACATGCAGTTTCTGGTCCTACGATCAAGAGTTTTTTCTGGTAATAAGAGTAACTGTTGTGCTCCCATGGTCATACACAGGGCAAATAGCACTGGCGTCTGTTCCCAGCATGTACAGTGTATTGGACTGAAGAGGATCTACTGTTCTTGTCAGGATCCTAAGCAGAGTTGAACTAGATATGGCCCATGTGTATAGGAAGCACAGTTCTTTTGTACTCAGCAAGCTCACTGTTCTGGCCCTATAGGAAACACAGTAGAGTAGAAGAGGGCTCTTTCCACAAAAGCAGAGTGTGTTTCTTGTAAGGCAAGCTAGCTTTGTTTCCCATTCCTAAATGGAGTTGAATCACATGCAGTTTCTGGTCCTACGAGCAAGAATTGTTTTGTGGTAAGAAGAGTCACTATTGTGCTCCCATTGTCATACACAGTGCAAATAGCACTGGCGTCTGTTCCCAGCAAGTACAGTGTATTGGACTGAAGAGGAGCTACTGTTCTTGTCAGTTTCCTAAGCAGAGTTCAACTAGATATGACCCGTGTGTGTAGGAATCACAGTTCTTTTGTTCTGAGCAAGCTCACTGTTTGGACCCCATAGGAAACACAGTAGAGTAGATGTGTGCCCTATTCTAAAAAGCAGAGCGTGTTTCTTGTAAGGCGAGCTAGCATTTGTTTTCTAGTCCTAAATGGAGTTGAATCACACGCAGTTTCTGAAACTACGAGAAAGAGTTTTTTCTGGCAATAAGAGTCATTATTGCGCTCCCATTGCCATACACAGTGCAAATAGCACTTGGATCTGTTCCTAGCAAGTACAGTGTATTGGGCTGAAGAGGAGCTACTGTTCTTGTCATTTTCCTAAGCAGAGTTGAATTAGATATGGAGCGAGTGTGTAGGAAGCACAGTTCTTTTGTTCTGAGCAAGCTCACTATTTTGGCCCTATAGGAAACACAGGTGAGTAGAATAGTGCTTATTTCTCAAAAGCAGAGTGTATTTCTTGTAAGGCGAGCTAGCGTTTGTTTCCCAGTCCTAAATGGAGTTGAATCACATGCAGTTTCAGGTCCTACGAGCAAGAGTTGTTTTCTGGTAAGGAAAGTCACTATTGCGCTCCCATTGCCATACACAGTGCAAATAGCACTCGCGTCTGTTCCCAGCAAGTACAGTGTATTGGACAGAAAAGAAGCTACTGTTCTTGTCAATTTCCTTAGCAGAGTTGAACTAGATATGGCACGTGTGTGTAGGAAGCACGGTTCTTTTTTTCTGCGCAAGCTCACTGTTCGGACCCTATAGGAAACACAGTAGAGTAGAAGTGTGACCTTTTCTCAAAAGCAGAGTGTGTTTCTTGTAAGGCGAGCTAGCGTTTGTTTCCCAGTCCTAAGTGGAGTTGAATAACATGCAGTTTCTGGTCCTAAGAGCAAGAGTTGTTTTCTGGTAAGAAGAGTCACTATTGCGCTCCCATTGCCATACACAGTGCAAATAGCCCTCGCGTCTCTTCCCAGCAAGTACAGTGTATTGGACTGAAGAGAATCTACTGTTCTTGTCAGTTTCCTAAGTAGAGTTGATCTAGATATGGCCCGTGTGTGTAGGAAGCACAGTTCTTTTGTTCTCAGCAAGCACACTATTCGGACCCTATAGAAAACACAGTAGAGTAGAAGAGTGCTCTTTTCTTAAAAGCAGAGTGTGTTTCTTGTAAGGTGATCTAGCGTTTGTTTCCCAGTCCTAAATGGAGTTGAATCACATGCAGTTTCTGGTCCTACGAGCAAGAGTTGTTTTCTAGTAAAAAGAGTCACTATTGCGCTCCCATTGTCATACACAGGGCAAATAGCACTGGCGTCTGTTCCCAGCAACTGCAGTGTATTGGACTGAAGAGGAGCTACTTCTTTTGTCAGTTTCCTAAGCAGAGTTGAAGTAGATTGGCCCGGATATAGGAAGCACAGTTCTTTTGTTCTTAGCAAGCTGTCTGTTCAGACACCATAGGAAACACAATAGAGTAGAAGAGTGCTCTTTTCTCAAAAGCAGAGTGTGTTTCTTGTAAGGCGAGTGAGCGTTTGTTTCCAAGTCCTAAATGGAGTTGAATCACATGCAGTTTCTGGTCCTATGAGCAAGAGTTGTTTTCTGGTAAGAAGAGTCACTATTGTGCTCCCATTGCCATACACAGTGCAAATAGCACTCGAGTCTGTTCCCAGCAAGTACAGTGTATTGGACTGAAGAGGAGCTACTGTTCTTGTCAGTTTCCTAAGCAGAGTTGAACTAGATATGGCTCGTGTGTGTAGGAAGCACAGTTCTTTTGTTCTGAGCAAGCTCAATGTTCTGGCACTATAGGAAACACAGTAGAGTAGAAGAGTGCTCTTTTCTCAAAAGCAGAGTGTGTTTCTTGTAAAGCGAGCTAGCGTTTATTTCCCAATCCTAAATGGAGTTAAATCACATGCAGTTTCTGGTCCTACGAGCAAGAGTTGTTTTCTGGTAAGAAGAGTCACTATTGCGCTCCCATATTCATACACAGTGCAAATAGCACTGGCGTCTGTTCCCAGCAAGTACAGTGTATTGGACTGAATAGGATCTACTGTTCTTGTCAGGTTCCTAAGCAGAGTTGTTTTCTGGTAAGAAGAGTCACTATTGCGCTCCCATATTCATACACAGTGCAAATAGCACTGGCGTCTGTTCCCAGCAAGTACAGTGTATTGGACTGAAGAGGAGCTACTGTTCTTGTTAGTTTCCTAAGCAGAGTTGAACTAAATATTGCCCCTGTGTGTAGGAAGCACAGTTCTTTTGTTCTGAGCAAGCTCACTGTTCAGACCCCATAGGAAACACAGTTGAGTAGAAGAGTGCTCTTTTCTCAAAAGCAGAGTGTGTTTCTTGTAAAGCGAGCTAGCATTTGTTTCCCAGTCCTAAATGGAGTTGAATCACATGCAGTTTCTTGTCCTACGAGCAAGAGTTGTTTTCTGGCAAGAAGAGTCACTATTGTGATCCCTTTGTTATTCACTGGGCAAATAACACTGGAGTCTGTTCCCAGCATGTACACTGTATTGGACTGAAGAGGATCTAATGTTCTTTTCAGTTTCCTAAGCATAATTGAACTAGATATGGCCGTATTTGTATGAAGCACAGTTCTTTTGTTCTGAGCAAGCTCACTGTTCTGGCCCTATAGGAAACACAGTAGAGTAGAAGAGTGCTCCTTTCTCAAAAGCAGAGTGTGTTTCTTGTAAGGCGAGCTAGCGTTTGTTTCCCAGTCCTAAATGGAATGAATCACATGCAGTTTTTGGTCCTATGAGCAAGAGTTGTTTTCTGGTAAGGAAAGTCACTCTTGCATTCCCATTGCCATACACAGTGCAAATAGCACTCGCGTCTGTTCCCAGCAAGTACAGTGTATTGGACTGAAGCGGAGCTACTGTTCTTGTCAGTTTCCTAAGCAGAGTTGAACTAGATATGGCCCCTGTGTGTAGGAAGCACAGTTCTTTTGTTCTGAGCAAGCTCACTGTTTGGACCACATAGGAAATACAGTAGAGTAGAAGAGTGCTCTTTTCTCAAAAGCAGAGTGTGTTTCTTGTAAGTCGAGCTAGCATTTGTTTCCCAGTCAGAAATGGAGTTGAATCCCATGCAGTTTCTGGTCCTATGAGCCAGAGATGTTTTCTGATAAGAAGAGTCACTATTGTGCTCCCATTGTCATACAGAGGACAAATAGCACTGGCGTCTGTTCTCTGCACGTACAGTGTATTGGACTGAAGTGGAGCTACTGTTCTTGTCAGTTTCCTAAGCAGAGTTGAACTAGATATGGCCCGTGTGTGGAGGAAGCACAGTTCTGTTGTTCTGAGCAAGCTCACTTTTCGGATCCCATAAGATACACAGTAGAGTAGAAGAGTGCTCTTTTCTCAAAAGCAGAGTGTGTTTCTTGTAAGGTGAGCTAGCGTTTGTTTCCCAGTCCTAAATGTAGTTGAATCACATGCAGTTTCTTGTCCTACGAGGAAGAGTTGTTTTCTGGTAAGAAGAGTCACTATTGTGCTCCATTGTCATACACAGGGCAAATAGCACTGGCGTCTGCTCCCAGCATGTACAGTGTATTGGACTGAAGAGGAGCTACTGTTCTTGTCAGTTTCCTAAGCAGAATTGAACTAGATATGGCCGTATTTGTAGGAATCACAGTTCTTTTGTTCTGAGCAAACTCACTGTTCTGGCCCTATAGGAAAAACAGTAGAGTAGAAGAGTGCTCTTTTCTCAAAAGCAGAGTGAGTTTCTTGTAAGGCGAGCTAGCATTTGTTTCCCAGTCCTAAATGGAGTTGAATCACATGCAGTTTTTGGTCCTATGAGCAAGAGTTGTTTTCTGGTAAGGAAAGTCATTATTGCGCTCGCATTGCCATACACAGTGCAAATAGCAATGGCATCTGTTCCCAGCAAGTACAGTGTATTGGACTGAAGCGGAGCTACTGTTCTTGTCAGTTTCCTAAGCAGAGTTGAAATAGATATTGCCCCTGTGTGTAGGAAGCACAGTTCTTTTGTTCTGAGCAAGCTCACTGTTCAGACCCCATAGGAAACAGTAGAGTAGAAGAGTGCTCTTTTCTCAAAAGCAGAGTGTGTTTCTTGTAAAGTGAGCTAGCATTTGTTTCCCAGTCCTAAATGGAGTTGAATCACATGCAGTTTCTTGTCCTAAGAGCAAGAGTTGTTTTCTGGTAAGAAGAGTCACTATTGTGCTCCCATTGTCATTCACAGGGCAAATAACACTGGCGTCTGTTCCCAGCATGTACACTGTATTGGAATGAAGAGGATCTACTGTTCTTTTCAGTTTCCTAAGCATAATTGAACTAGATATAGCCGTATTTGTATGAAGCACAGTTCTTTTGTTCTGAGCAAGCTCACTGTTCTGGCCCTATAGGAAACACAGTAGAGTAGAAGAGTGCTCTTTTCTCAAAAGCAGAGTGTGTTTCTTATAAGGCGAGCTAGCGATTGTTTCCCAGTCATAAATGGAGTTGAATCACATGCAGTTTTTGGTCCTATGAGCAAGAGTTGTTTTCTGGTAAGGAAAGTCACTATTGCGCTCCCATTGCCATACACAGTGCAAATAGCACTCGCGTCTGTTCCCAGCAAGCACAGTGTATTGGACTGAAGCGGAGCTACTGTTCTTGTCAGGTTCCTAATCAGAGTTGAACTAGATATGGCCCCTGTGTGTAGGAAGCACAGTTCTTTTGTTCTGAGCAAGCTCACTGTTCGGACCACATAGGAAATACAGTAGAGTAGAAGAGTGCTCTTTTCTCAAAAGCAGAGTGTTTCTTGTAAGGCGAGCTAGTGTTTGTTTCCCAGTCAGAAATGGAGTTGAATCCCATGCAGTTTCTGGTCCTACGAGCAAGAGGTGTTTTCTGATAAGAAGAGTCACTATTGCGCTCCCATTGTCATACAGAGGACAAATAGCACTGGCGTCTGTTCCCTGCATGTACAGTGTTTGGACTGAAGTGGAGCTACTGTTCTTGTCAGTTTCCAAAGCAGAGTTGAACTAGATATGGCCCGTGTGTGGAGGAAGCACAGTTCTGTTGTTCTGAGCAAGCTCACTGTTCGGACCCCCTATGATACACAGTATAGTAGAAGAGTGCTCTTTTCTCAAAAGCAGAGTGTGTTTCTTGTAAGGCGAGCTAGCGTTTGTTTCCCAGTCCTAAATGGAGTTGAATCACATGCAGTTTTTGGTCCAAAAAGCAAGAGTTGTTTTCTGGTAAGGAAAGTCACTATTGCGCTCCCATTGCGATACACAGTGCAAATAGCACTCGCGTCTGTTCCCCGCAAGTACAGTGTATTGGACTGAAGAGGAGCTACTGTTCTTGTCAGTTTCCTAAGCAGAGTTGAACTAGATATTGCCCCTGTGTGTAGGAAGCACAGTTCTTTTGTTCTGAGCAATCTCACTGTTCAGACCCCATAGGAAACACAGTTGAGTAGAAGAGTGCTCTTTTCTCAAAAGCAGAGTGTGTTTCTTGTAAAGCGAGCTAGCATTTGTTTCCCAGTCCTAAATGGAGTTGAATCACATGCAGTTTCTTGTCCTATGAGCAAGAGTTGTTTTCTGGCAAGAAGAGTCACTATTGTGCTCCCATTGTCATTCACAGGGCAAATAACACTGGAGTCTGTTCCCAGCATGTACAGTTTATTGGACTGAAAAGAATCTACTGTTCTTGTCAGTTTCCTAAGCAGAATTGAACTAGATATGGCCGTATTTGTAGGAATCACAGTTCTTTTTTTCTGAGCAAACTCACTGTTCTGGCCCTATAGGAAAAACAGTAGAGTAGAAGAGTGCTCTTTTCTCAAAAGCAGAGTGTGTTTCTTGTAAGGCGAGCTAGCGTTTGTTTCCCAGTCCTAAATGGAGTTGAATCACATGCAGTTTCTGGTCCTACCAGCAAGAGTTGTTTTCTGGTAAGGAAAGTAACAATTGCGCTCCCATTGCCATACACAGTGCATATAGCACTCGCGTCTGTTCCCAGCAAGTACAGTGTATCGGACTGAAGAGGAGCTACTGTTCTTGCCAGTTTCCTAAGCAAAGTTGAACTAGTTATGGCCCGTGTGTAGGAAGCACAGTTCTTTTGTTCTGAGCAAGCTCACTGTTCTGGAAATATAGGAAACACAGTAGATTAGAAGAGTGCTCTTTTCTAAAGCAGAGTGTGTTTCATGTAAGGCGAGCTAGCATTTGTTTCCCAGTCCTAAATGGAGTTGAATCACATGCAGTTTCTGGTCCTACGATCAAGAGTTGTTTTCTGGTAAGGAAAGTCACTATTGCGCTCCCATTTCCATACACAGTGCAAATAGCACTCACGTCTGTTCCCAGCAAGTACAGTGTATCGGACTGAAGAGGAGCTACTCTTCTTGTCAGTTTCCTAAGCAAAGTTGAACTAGTTATGGCCCGTGTGTAGGAAGCACAGTTCTTTTTTTCTGAGCAAGCTCACTGTTCTGGCCTTATAGGAAACACAGTAGAGTAGAAGAGTGCTCTTTTCTCAAAAGCAGAGTGTGTTTCATGTAAGGCGAGCTAGAGTTTGATTCCCAGTCCTAAATGGAGTTGAATCACATGCAGTTTCTGGTCTTACGAGCAAGAGTTGTTTTCTGGTAAGGAAAGTCACTATTGCGCTCCCATTGCCATACACAGTGCAAATAGCACTCGCGTCTGTTCCCCGCAAGTACAGTGTATTGGACTGAAGAGGAGCTACTGTTCTTGTCAGTTTCCTAAGCAGAGTTGAACGAGATATGGCCCGTGTGTAGGAAGCACAGTTCTTTTGTTCTGAGAAAGCTCACTGTTCTGGCCCTATAGGAAAAACAGTAGAGTAGAAGAGTGCTCTTTTCTCTAAAGCAGAGTGTGTTTCTTGCAAGGTGAGTTAGCTTTTGTTTCCCAGTCCTAAATGGAGTTGAATCACATGCAGTTTCTGGTCCTACAAGCAAGAGTTGTTTTCTGGTAAGAAGAGTCACTATTGTGCTGCCATTGCCATACACAGGACAAATAGCACTGGCGTCTGTTCCAGCAAGTACAGTGTATTGAACTGAAGAGGATCTACTGTTCTTGTCAGGTTCCTAAGCAGACTTGAACTAGATATGGCCGTGTGAGTAGGAAGCACAGTTTTTTTTTTCTGAGCAAGCTCACTGTTCGGAACATATAGGAAACACAGTAGAGTAGAAGAGTGCTCTTTTCTCAAAAGCAAAGTGTGTTTCTTGTAAGGCGAGCTATCGTTTGTTTCCCAGTCCTAAATGGAGTTGAGTCACATGCAATTTTTTGTCCTACGAGCAAGACTTGTTTTCTGGTAAGGAAAGTCACTATTGTGCTCCCATTGCCATACACAGTGCAAATAGCACTCGCGTCTGTTCCCAGCAAGTACAGTGTATCGGACTGAA